>NC_088235.1:113693542-113723542 GCF_036934945.1 Oncorhynchus masou masou
GCCTGTCTGTCAACCAGCTGGTGTAGGCGGGGCTGGGGCGGAGCCTGTCTGTCAACCAGCTGGTGTTGGCTGAGCTGGGGCGGAGCCTGTCTGCCAACCAGCTGGTGTTGGCTGAGCTGGGGCAGAGCCTGTCTGCCAACCAGCTGGTGTTGGCTGAGCTGGGGCGGAGCCTGTCTGCCAACCAGCTGGTGTTGGCTGAGCTGGGGCAGAGCCTGTCTGCCAACCAGCTGGTGTTGGCAGAGCTGGGGCGGAGCCTGTCTGCCAACCAGCTGGTGTTGGCTGAGCTGTGTGTGTCGCGTCCTTCCCACTTCCTGAACAGAACTGCATCTGTGCTGCTAATATTAATTGTACTAATCCCTGAAAAACTTTAATTCTCTCCAAAAAACTCTTGTCCAGTCCACTTAATAGTCAGCATTTTGTCAGAGACATGTTATTTTTTAGGGGGTAGATCAGCTTTAATAATGCAGATAGATTGTGGCTTCAATCAATGTAATTGTCTGCATAATTTCTAATCCCCCATATACAGTGGGGCAAAAAAAGTATTTAGTCAGCCACCAATTGTGCAAGTTCTCCCACTTAAAAAGATGAGAGAGGCCGGTAATTTTCATCATAGGTACCCTTCAACTATTTTTAATGAATTTATTTGCAAATTATGGTGGAAAATAAGTATTTGGTCAATAACAAAAGTTTATCTCAATACTTTGAATTCCCAGACATTTCTGGGGGGGAATGGCCCTAGCCCTCACCCTCCGATCCAACAGGTCCCAGATGTGCTCAATGGGATTGAGATCCGGGCTCTTTGCTGGCCATGGCAGAACACTGACATTCCTGTCTTGCAGGAAATCATGCACAGAATGAGCAGTATGGCTGGTGGCATTGTCATGCTGGAGGCTCATGTCAGGATGAGCCTGCAGGAAGGGTACCACATGAGGGAGGAGGATGTCTTCCCTGTAACGCACTGCGTTGAGAATGCCTGCGATGACAAAAAGCTCAGTCCGATGATGCTGTGACACACCACCCCAGACCATGATGGACCCTCCACCTCCAAATCGATCCCGCTGCAGAGCACAGGCCTCGGTGTAACGCTCATTCCTTCAACGATAAAAGCGAATCTGACCATCACCCCTGGTGAGACAAAACCGCGACTCGTCAGTGAAGAGCACTCTTTGCCAGTCCTGTCTGGTCCAGCAACGGTGGGTTTGTGCCCATAGGCAACGTTGTTGCCGGTGATGTCTGGTGAGGACCTGCCTTACAACAGGCCTACAAGCCCTCAGTCCAGCCTCTCTCAGCCTATTGTGGACAGTCTGAGCACTGATGGAGGGATTGTGCGTTCCTGGTGTAACTTGGGCAGTTGTTGTTGCCATCCTGTACCTGTCCCGCAGGTGTGATGTTCGAATGTACTAATCCTGTGCAGGTGTTGTTACACGTGGTCTGCCACTGAGAGGACGATCAGCTGTCCGTCCTGTCTCCCTGTAGCGCTGTCTTAGGCGTCTCACAGTACGCACATTTTAATTTATTGCCCTGGCCACATCTGCAGTCTTCATGCCTCATTGCAGCAGGCCTAAGGCACGTTCACACAGATGAGCAGGGACCCTGGGCATCTTTCTTTTGGTGTTTTTCAGAGTCAGTAGAAAGGCCTCTTTTGTGCTCTAAGTTTTCATAACTGTGACCTTAATTGCCAACCGTCTGTAAGCTGTTAGTGTCTTAATGACCGTTCCACAGGTGCATGTTCATTAATTGTTTATGGTTCATTGAACAAGCATGAGAAACAGTGTTTCAACCCTTTACAATGAAGAGTCCTGAAGAAGGGACGTTTCTTTTTTTGTTGAGTTTATTTACATTTTACAGACAGTATATATTACATTATGTTTGTTTTTAGTCCCATCCTTCAGCTACCCCCAACCCCTCCCATCTATCTCTGAACACCATCCAGTCCTTCAGCTACCCTCAACCGTTCCCATCTATCTCTGAACACCATCCAGTCCCATCCTTCAGCTCCCCTCAACCCCTCCCATCTATCTCTGAACACCATCCAGTCCTTCAGCTACCCTCAACCGTTCCCATCTATCTCTGAACACCATCCAGTCCCATCCTTCAGCTACCCTCAACCCCTCCCATCTCTCTCTGAACACCATCCAGTCCTTCAGCTACCCTCAACCCCTCCCATCTCTCTCTGAACACCATCCAGTCCCATCCTTCAGCTACCCTCAACCCCTCCCATCTATCTCTGACCACCATCCAGTCCCATCCTTCAGCTACCCTCAACCCCTCCCATCTCTCTCTGACCACCATCCAGTCCCATCCTTCAGCTCCCCTCAACCCCTCCCATCTCTCTCTGAACACCATCCAGTCCTTCAGCTACCCTCAACCCCTCCCATCTCTCTCTGAACACCATCCAGTCCCATCCTTCAGCTACCCTCAACCCCTCCCATCTATCTCTGACCACCATCCAGTCCCATCCTTCAGCTACCCTCAACCCCTCCCATCTCTCTCTGACCACCATCCAGTCCCATCCTTCAGCTCCCCTCAACCCCTCCCATCTCTCTCTGAACACCATCCAGTCCTTCAGCTACCCTCAACCCCTCCCATCTATCTCTGAACACCATCCAGTCCCATCCTTCAGCTACCCTCAACCGTTCCCATCTCTCTCTGAACACCATCCAGTTTGATTTCTAGCTGCCTTATATTTTCTAACTGTGCTGTCTAACAACCTTTCTGAACCCTTCTATTCTCTGGTCTCCCGAGTGGTGCAGCGGTCTAAAGCATTGCATCACAGTGTAGTAGCCTCTCTGGGTTAGGCGTCCCGCTAGCGGCATCTTCCGGTGAAATTGGAGGGAGCATTTTGTTTTATGAGTTCATAAACCATGTACGATGGAATCCAAAAAATCTCCCCCCAACTATTTTACAATCTGTATTGTGCAGCTGTCAATTTTTGATCCTTAAATTAAACTGGTATACTTTTTTATTTACCACAATTTCTTTAGCCAATTTTGGTCTTTAAATGCGGAGGCCGACAGACGAGTTCCTTACCTTCTCTCCCTCCTCCACTTCTATTAACTGTGTGATTTAACTCCACCAGTCCTATTTACGAGATCATTTAGTCTCATTTGAAAGTTTTTGAAAGTTTTTTTCTGGGTCTATTTAGTCGTCAATTGCCACTGAAAAATAGGTGTTTGACAAATATTTTTGTCACAATTTTTGTTGACGGAATCTTCATTGGGTCCGACTTTTTCAATTATATTATTTTATCAAACTTTTATTAAACTTGGCAAGTCAGTTAAGAACAAATTCTTGTTTACAATGACAGCCTAGGAACCCCGGCCAAACCCTAACCCGGACGACGCTGGGTCAATTGTGTGCCACCCTATGGGATTCCCAACCATGGACGGTTGTGATACAGCCTGTGGATCAAACCAGGGTCTGTAGTGACACCTCTGGCACTGAGATGCAGTGCCTTAGACTTCTGCGACACTCGGGAGCCCCCAGACTTAATATTGTGTCTGCGTCACAAATGACACTCTATTCCCTACATAGTGCACTACTTACTTAAAAAGTAGTGCACTATATAAGGAATATGGTGCCATTTGGGGCTAAAGTAGTGCACTATATAGGGAATAGGGTGCCATTTGGGTCTAAAGTAGTGCACTGTATATGGAATAAGGTGCCATTTGGGGCTAAAGTAGTGCACTATATAGGGAATAGGGTGCCATTTGGGATATGGCCTGTCACAGTAGTGATATACTGTTTTACAATGATAAATGGACTACTCCATATATGGTCGACCGTAACATGAATATCTAAATACTAGTGTAGCAGGCTATAGTATTTACTCTATAGCAGGCTACAGTGTTTACTCTGTAACAGGCTACAGTATTAACTCTGTAACAGTCTACAGTATTAACTCTAACAGGCTGCAGTATTTACTCTATAGCAGGCTACAGTATTTACTCTATAGCAGGCTACAGTATTTACTCTGTAGCAGGCTACAGTATTTACTCTAACAGGCTACAGAATTTACTCTGTAACAGGCTGCAGTATTTACTCTAACAGGCTACAGTATTTACTCTAACAGGCTACAGTATTTACTCTGTAACAGGCTGCAATATTTACTCTGTAGGAGGCTACAGTATTTACTCTATCAGGCTACAGTATTTACTCTAACAGGCTACAGTATTTACTCTGTAACAGGCTATAGTATTTACTCTAACAGGCTACAGTATTAACTCTGTAACAGGCTACAGTATTTACTCTAACAGGCTGCAGTATTTACTCTATAGCAGGCTACAGTATTTACTCTGTAGCAGGCTACAGTATTTACTCTAACAGGCTACAGAATTTACTCTGTAACAGGCTACAGTATTTACTCTAACAGGCTACAGTATTTACTCTAACAGGCTACAGTATTTACTCTATAGCAGGCTTCAGTATTTACTCTGTAGCAGGCTACAGTATTTACTCTGTAGCAGGCTACGGTATTTACTCTGTAGCAGGCTACAGTATCTACTCTGTAGCAGGCTACAGTATTTACTCTAACAGGCTACAGTATTTACTCTGTAGCAGGCTACAGTATTTACTCTGTAGCAGGCTACAGTATTTACTCTGTAACAGGCTACAGTATTTACTCTATAGCAGGCTACAGTATTTACTCTGTAACATGCTACAGTATTTACTCTATAGCAGGCTACAGTATTTACTCTGTAACAGGCTATAGTATTTACTCTATAGCAGGCTACAGTATTTACTATGTAGCAGGCTACAGTATTTACTCTATAGCAGGCTACAGTATTTACTCTGTAGCAGGCTACAGTATTTACTCTATAGCAGGCTACAGTATTTACTCTGTAGCAGGCTACAGTATTTACTCTGTAGCAGGCTACAGTATTTACTCTAACAGGCTACAGTATTTACTCTATAGCAGGCTACAGTATTTACTCTGTAACAGGCTACAGTATTTACTCTGTAGCAGGCTACAGTATTTACTCTAACAGGCTACAGTATTTACTCTGTAGCAGGCTACAGTATTTACTCTGTAACAGGCTACAGTATTTACTCTATAGCAGGCTACAGTATTTACTCTAACAGGCTACAGTATTTACTCTATAGCAGGCTACAGTATTTACTCTATAGCAGGCTACAGTATTTACTCTGTAACAGGCTACAGTATTTACTCTAACAGGCTACAGTATTTACTCTATAGCAGGCTACAGTATTTACTCTAACAGGCTACAGTATTTACTCTATAGCAGGCTACAGTATTTACTCTAACAGGCTACAGTATTTACTCTGTAACAGGCTACAGTATTTACTCTAACAGGCTACAGTATTTACTCTATAGCAGGCTACAGTATTTACTCTGTAGCAGGCTACAGTATTTACTCTAACAGGCTACAGTATTTACTCTATAGCAGGCTACAGTATTTACTCTAACAGGCTACAGTATTTACTCTATAGCAGGCTACAGTATTTACTCTAACAGGCTACAGTATTTACTCTATAGCAGGCTACAGTATTTACTCTGTAACAGGCTACAGTATTTACTCTGTAACAGGCTACAGTATTTACTCTAACAGGCTACAGTATTTACTCTATAGCAGGCTACAGTATTTACTCTGTAGCAGGCTACAGTATTTACTCTAACAGGCTACAGTATTTACTCTGTAGCAAGCTACAGTATTTACTCTAACAGGCTACAGTATTTACTCTGTAGCAGGCTACAGTATTTACTCTAACAGGCTACATTATTTACTCTAACAGGCTACAGTATTTACTCTAACAGGCTACAGTATTTACTCTAACAGGCTACAGTATTTACTCTGTAGCAAGCTACAGTATTTACTCTGTACTCTAATCCCAGGATAGATGAACCCTAAATGCTCTTGTTTTGGAGCCAGATACATTGATTAAAGTATCAGAGTCCATATGAATTGATGATACTCCCTTTCTTATTCCTTTAGGTTTCATGTGCCTGGACCTGTCAATTATGGGCATATTATTGAGTTGCAGCGGATAAATAATTCCCTTTAATAAATAGTAGGAACGTACAGATGGAGGCATTTACAACACCAGAGTTCATTGCAACTGCATTTGTCAAGCCATAGATTTGACAGTGACTGTGCTGTGATGACTGATGAAACTAGTCATTTATCTGTAATATTTGGGTTGGAGTGGATATTTCCAGTAAATCAACTAATCGTTTCTAATTTGAGCTGTTGGCGAGAGACAGTATTGGGTAGTTTACAACCTGTCACTGTGAATGAGCAGTGTGTTGTTACAATGTAAATGACCCCTCTGCTGTTTGTGTTTTGAGAGAAGAGGTGGCTGGGAGAAGAAGTCTGTCCAAAACCATGTTGCATCCAAATACACTCTGAGTCTGTGTTTTCCTGTGGTTTCCACAGGGCACAGGGTAGGACTGGGGTTGGTCACAGGGCACAGGGTAGGACTGGGGTTGGTCACAGGGCACAGGGTAGGACTGGGGTTGGTCACAGGGCACAGGGTAGGACTGGGGTTGGTCACAGGGCACAGGGTAGGACTGGGGTTGGTCACAGGTTACAGGGTAGGACTGGGGTTGGTCACGGGGTAGGACTGGGGTTGGTCCCAGGGTAGGACTGGGGTTGGTGACAGGGTACAGGGTAGGACTGGGGTTGGTCACGGGGTACAGGGTAGGACTGGGGTTGGTCACAGGTTACAGGGAAGGACTGGGGTTGGTCACAGGTTACAGGGAAGGACTGGGGTTGGTCACAGGGTACAGGGAAGGACTGGGGTTGGTCACAGGGTACAGGGTAGGACTAGGGTTGGTCACAGGGTACAGGGTAGGACTAGGGTTGGTCACAGGGTACAGGGTAGGACTAGGGTTGGTCACAGGGTACAGGGTAGGACTAGGGTTGGTCACAGGGTACAGGGTAGGACTAGGGTTGGTCACAGGGCACAGGGTAGGACTGGGGTTGGTCACAGGGTACAGGGTAGGACTGGGGTTGGTCACAGGGTAGAACTGCAGTAGAACACAGGGTACAGGGTAGGACTGCGATAGGTCACAGGGTACAGGGTAGGACTGCAGTAGGTCACAGGGTACAGGGTAGGACTGTTGTAGGTCACAGGGTACAGGGTAGGACTGCGATAGGTCACAGTGCACAGGGTGGGACTGCGGTTGGTCCATTTAGATACAGATTTGTGCTGCAGATTGCAAATCCTGAACCTCTCCTCCATCCCTATGGTACATGTTATATCACAACGTACACACACACACACACACACACACACACACACACACACACACACACACACACACACACACACACACATACACACATACACACACACGCACACGCACACGCACACACACACACACACACACACACACACACACACACACACACACACACACACACACACACGCCCAAACCACGTTGTCCAGCTCCAACCCCAGTGTACAGCAGAAAGGTGTGTGTGTGAGTGATTACGCTGTGTTCCATCAGTGTGTGGGCATGTCAGTTCAAGTGCTGGTAGCAGTAACCAGGTTGTCTGTCAGTGTGGATGAGTCCTCGTGCGTTTGTATGACGCAGCGTAGCAGTGATAGATACGTGCAGTGTGATTACTCTTCATGTGCTGGTAGCATTGGGATCCCTTCCAATTACCAGTGTCTCACGTATCTTACCGTAATTGTAGGCTGTGAAATCACAGATGAACACAAACACTGACACACCATTTCCTACAGGCTAGATATTTCCTCTCTCTATCACTCAGCCTAGATACCCTGTATCACTCAGCCTAGATACTCTGTATCACTCAGCCTAGATACCCTGTATCACTCAGCCTAGATACTCTGTATCACTCAGCCTAGATACTCTGTATCACTCAGCCTAGATACTCTGTATCACTCAGCTTAGATACTCTGTATCACTCAGCTTAGATACTCTGTATCACTCAGCCTAGATACTCTGTATCACTCAGCCTAGATACTCTGTATCACTCAGCTTAGATACTCTGTATCACTCAGCTTAGATACTCTGTATCACTCAGCCTAGATACTCTGTATCACTCAGCCTTGATACTCTGTATCACTCAGCCTTGATACTCTGTATCACTCAGCTTAGATACTCTGTATCACTCAGCCTAGATACTCTGTATCACTCAGCCTAGATACTCTGTATCACTCAGCCTAGATACTCTGTATCACTCAGCCTAGATACTCTGTATCACTCAGCCTTGATACTCTGTATCACTCAGCCTAGATACTCTGTATCACTCAGCCTAGATACTCTGTATCACTCAGCCTAGATACTCTGTATCACTCAGCCTAGATACTCTGTATCACTCAGCCTAGATACTCTGTATCACTCAGCCTAGATACTCTGTATCACTCAGCCTAGATATTTCCTCTCTGTATCACTCAGCCTAGATACTCTGTATCACTCAGCCTAGATACTGTCTCCGTGTACCTCTCAGCTTAGATACTCTGTATCACTCAGCCTAGATACTCTGTATCACTCAGCCTAGATACTGTCTCCGTGTACCTCTCAGCTTAGATACTCTGTATCACTCAGCCTAGATACTCTGTATCACTCAGCCTAGATACTCTGTATCACTCAGACTAGATACTCTGTATCACTCAGCCTAGATACTCTGTATCACTCAGCCTAGATACTCTGTATCACTCAGCCTAGATACTCTGTATCACTCAGCTTAGATACTCTGTATCACTCAGCTTAGATACTCTGTATCACTCAGCCTAGATACTCTGTATCACTCAGCCTAGATACTCTGTATCACTCAGCTTAGATACTCTGTATCACTCAGCTTAGATACTCTGTATCACTCAGCCTAGATACTCTGTATCACTCAGCCTTGATACTCTGTATCACTCAGCCTTGATACTCTGTATCACTCAGCTTAGATACTCTGTATCACTCAGCCTAGATACTCTGTATCACTCAGCCTAGATACTCTGTATCACTCAGCCTAGATACTCTGTATCACTCATCCTTGATACTCTGTATCACTCAGCCTAGATACTCTGTATCACTCAGCCTAGATACTCTGTATCACTCAGCCTAGATACTCTGTATCACTCAGCCTAGATACTCTGTATCACTCAGCCTAGATACTCTGTATCACTCAGCCTAGATACTCTGTATCACTCAGCCTAGATACTCTGTATCACTCAGCCTAGATATTTCCTCTCTGTATCACTCAGCCTAGATACTCTGTATCACTCAGCCTAGATACTGTCTCCGTGTACCTCTCAGCTTAGATACTCTGTATCACTCAGCCTAGATACTCTGTATCACTCAGCCTAGATACTGTCTCCGTGTACCTCTCAGCTTAGATACTCTGTATCACTCAGCCTAGATACTCTGTATCACTCAGCCTAGATACTGTCTCCCTGTATCACTCAGCCTAGATACTGTCTCCCTGTATCACTCAGCCTAGATACTGTCTCTCTGTATCACTCAGACTAGATACTGCCTCTCTGTATCACTCAGCCTAGATACTCTGTATCACTCAGCCTAGATACTGTCTCTCTGTATCACTCAGCCTAGATACTGCCTCTCTGTATCACTCAGCCTAGATACTCTGTATCACTCAGCCTAGATACTCTGTATTTCTCAGCCTAGATACTCTGTATCACTCAGCCTAGATACCCTGTATCACTCAGCCTAGATACTCTGTATCACTCAGCCTAGATACTCTGTATCACTCAGCCTAGATACTCTGTATCACTCAGCCTAGATACCCTGTATCACTCAGCCTAGATACTCTGTATCACTCAGCCTAGATACCCTGTATCACTCAGCCTAGATACTCTGTATCACTCAGCCTAGATACTCTGTATCACTCAGCCTAGATACTCTGTATCACTCAGCCTAGATACTCTGTATCACTCAGCCTAGATACTCTGTATCACTCAGCCTAGATACTCTGTATCACTCAGCCTAGATACCCTGTATCACTCAGCCTAGATACTCTGTATCACTCAGCTTAGATACTCTGTATCACTCAGCCTAGATACTCTGTATCACTCAGCCTAGATACTCTGTATCACTCAGCCTAGATACCCTGTATCACTCAGCCTAGATACCCTGTATCACTCAGCCTAGATACTCTGTATCACTCAGCTTAGATACTCTGTATCACTCAGCCTAGATACTCTGTATCACTCAGCCTAGATACTCTGTATCACTCAGCCTAGATACTCTGTATCACTCAGCCTAGATACTCTGTATCACTCAGCCTAGATACTCTGTATCACTCAGCCTAGATACTCTGTATCACTCAGCCTAGATACTCTGTATCACTCAGCCTAGATACTCTGTATCACTCAGACTAGATACTCTGTATCACTCAGCCTAGATACTCTGTATCACTCAGCTTAGATACTCTGTATCACTCAGCCTAGATACTCTGTATCACTCAGCCTAGATACTCTGTATCACTCAGCCTAGATACTCTGTATCACTCAGCCTAGATACCCTGTATCACTCAGCCTAGATACTCTGTATCACTCAGCCTAGATACTCTGTATCACTCAGCCTAGATACTCTGTATCACTCAGCCTAGATACTCTGTATCACTCAGCCTAGATACCCTGTATCACTCAGCCTAGATACTCTGTATCACTCAGCCTAGATACTCTGTATCACTCAGCCTAGATACCCTGTATCACTCAGCCTAGATACCCTGTATCACTCAGCCTAGATACTCTGTATCACTCAGCCTAGATACTCTGTATCACTCAGCCTAGATACTCTGTATCACTCAGCCTAGATACTCTGTATCACTCAGCCTAGATACTCTGTATCACTCATTCTAGATACTCTGTATCACTCAGCCTAGATACTCTGTATCACTCAGCCTAGATACTCTGTATCACTCAGCCTAGATACTCTGTATCACTCAGCCTAGATACTCTGTATCACTCAGCCTAGATACTCTGTATCACTCAGCCTAGATACCCTGTATCACTCAGCCTAGATACTCTGTATCACTCAGCCTAGATACTGCCTCTCTGTATCACTCAGCCTAGATACTGTCTCTCTGTATCACTCAGCCTAGATACTGCCTCTCTGTATCACTCAGCCTAGATACTGCCTCTCTGTATCACTCAGCCTAGATACTGCCTCTCTGTATCACTCAGCCTAGATACTGCCTCTCTGTATCACTCAGCCTAGATACTGCCTCTCTGTATCACTCAGCCTAGATCCTAGATACTGACTCTCTGTATCACTCAGCCTAGATACTGCCTCTCTGTATCACTCAGCCTAGATACTGTCTCCGTGTATCACTCAGCCTAGATACTGCCTCTCTGTATCACTCAGCCTAGATACTGCCTCTCTGTATCACTCAGCCTAGATCCTAGATACTGACTCTCTGTATCACTCAGCCTAGATACTGCCTCTCTGTATCACTCAGCCTAGATACTGTCTCCGTGTATCACTCAGCCTAGATACTGCCTCTCTGTATCACTCAGCCTAGATACTGCCTCTCTGTATCACTCAGCCTAGATACTGCCTCTGTATCACTCAGCCTAGATACTGCCTCTGTATCACTCAGCCTAGATACTGCCTCTCTGTATCACTCAGCCTAGATACTGCCTCTCTGTATCACTCAGCCTAGATACTGTCTCCGTGTATCACTCAGCCTAGATACTGCCTCTCTGTATCACTCAGCCTAGATACTGCCTCTCTGTGTCACTCAGCCTAGATACTGCCTCTCTGTATCACTCAGCCTAGATACTGTCTCTCAGTATCACTCAGCCTAGATACTGCCTCTCTGTATCACTCAGCCTAGATACTGTCTCTCAGTATCACTCAGCCTAGATACTGCCTCTGTATCACTCAGCCTAGATACTCTGTATCACTCAGCCTAGATACTGCCTCTGTATCACTCAGCCTAGATACTCTGTATCACTCAGCCTAGATACTGCCTCTCTGTATCACTCAGACTAGATACTGTCTCCGTGTATCACTCAGCCTAGATACTGCCTCTCTGTATCACTCAGCCTAGATACTGCCTCTCTGTATCACTCAGCCTAGATACTGTCTCCGTGTACCTCTCAGCTTAGATACTGTCTCCGTGTACCTCTCAGCTTAGATACTGCCTCTGTATCACTCAGCCTAGATACTCTGTATCACTCAGCCTAGATACTCTGTATCACTCAGCCTGGATACTCTGTATCACTCAGCCTAGATACTCTGTATCACTCAGCCTAGATACTCTGTATCACTCAGCCTAGATACTCTGTATCACTCAATCTTGATACTCTGTATCACTCAGCCTAGATACTGCCTCTCTGTATCACTCAGCCTAGATACTGCCTCTCTGCATCACTCAGCCTAGATACTGCCTCTCTGTATCACTCAGCCTAGATACTGCCTCTCTGTATCACTCAGCCTAGATACTGCCTCTCTGTATCACTCAGCCTAGATACTGCCTCTCTGTATCACTCAGCCTAGATACTGCCTCTCTGTATCACTCAGCCTAGATACTGCCTCTCTGTATCACTCAGCCTAGATACTGCCTCTCTGTATCACTCAGCCTAGATACTGCCTCTCTGTATCACTCAGCCTAGATACTGTCTCCCTGTATCACTCAGCCTAGATACTGCCTCTCTGTATCACTCAGCCTAGATACTGCCTCTCTGTATCACTCAGCCTAGATACTGCCTCCGTGTATCACTCAGTTTCCAAACGCTTGCTCTATACTGAAAGTGACCCTGTTCCTCAGGCATAAGAGAAAAGTGGAAGTTTAGGGTTAGTATATCAGAAGAAATGTTGTTTCACAAAAAATAACATCTTTATAGGAAATAGTGTGTTCCTCTTTTCAGAAACCAGTATCAGAACACTGTTTACTATGTAGAAAAGATGTATCAATGCTCAAAATTCATAGTAGACCTAATCATTCACATGCACTGTATGTAGCCACAACTATTTTAATTACAACGATGTTAAGGAAGGAATGCAAATTGATCAGAAGAATGTGCAAAATTGTTTTGTTGCAAAAAAAATCTGTGACGTTCTAGCCTCTGATAGAATCCATAAAGCAAGAACATTTGGCTACCTTTCTGACGGATGGACTTGGCCTGGAAACTGAAGATAATATATTTTCTCCTAAACTTTGCTTTAGCCGCATGAGTAAAAAAATGTGTTAAATCAAATTGAAACCTAGGTTCAGGCATGTCAACAGAGGTTTCAAAAAAAGTTAATTGTGAGAAATATGTCACTTTTATGACAATCCACCCAACTTGTCGCAGCACAGAATGGACATGGCTTTGGATTTGAAATATTAAGAGAACATTCTGTTTTTCATCTCAGTACTTCACTGAGCTTATCTCTCTTCTGTTGGTTTGCTAGTGGCTACACCCTCTGGGTACAGAAAAGGCCAGGGTACTAAATGACACCCTATTCCCTATTTAGTGCACTACTTTTGACCAGAGCCCTATGGGGAATAGGGTTCCTTTTGGGACACATGCCAAGGTGTGTCTTTCTGACTGCTTCATACCTCTGCTCAGTTCTGTCCTGAGAGGTCAACCTCATGCTGCTACCTCTGTTAACAAGTCTCTCTCTCTCGCTCTTTATCTATTTATCTCTCTCTTTCTCTCCCTCTCTCTCTCTCTCTCTCACTCTTTATTTATTTCTCTCTCTCTCTCTCTCTCTCTCTCTCTCTCTCTGTCTCTCTCTCTCTCTCTCTCTCTCTCTCTCTCTCACTCTTTATGTATTTATCTCCCCCTCTGTCTCTCTTTATCTTGCTCTCTCTCTCTGCCTCTCTCTCTCTCTCTCTCTCCCTCTCTCTCTCTCTCTCTCTCTCCCTCTCTCCTGGTTTAATCTGTCCCTATGACCTGCTACCTTCAACCAGTGACAGCATTTTAGAAGATATATAGATTTATTTCACCTTTATTTAACCAGGTAGGCTAGTTGAGAACAAGTTCTCATTTATAACTGCGACCCGGCCAAGATAAAGCATAGCGGTACAACACAAACAACACCACAAACATACAGTCAATAACACAATAGAGAAAAAGTCTATATACAATGTGCGCAAATGAGGTAAGATTAGGGAGGTATGTCCTGTTCTCTCACACACACACACACACACACACACACACACACACACACACACACACACACACACACACACACACACACACACACACACACACACACACACACACACACACACACACACACACACACACACACACACACACACACACACTGTTTGTTTGCGCTTCATACACCAGTAAATCACCAGTTAGCTGGATCGTTAGCCACAGGCTACATAAGCTGTGTGGCCCAATGGGAGGAGAGCAGGTTTCCATTGCATCATAATGTCTCTGTGTAGCAGAGCCTTTTCAGGTCCATTCACCGTAACGTTGGATCTGCTTTTCACTTTCACGTCTTTTTGAGGCTCAAGGCCTGTGTGTAAAGTAAATGGAGCTAGTCTTTGCGTATTGCTTAACTAATCTCTCAACTAGTCAGAAAACAATCCTCCGGTAATTGATACATGACCTACTGGTCAAAGGTAAGTGTATTGAGCAGCTGTTGTAATTGGAAACAGTTGTTTCCAAGTGTTCCTGTTAAATCATGACTTGTGACAATGAAAGATGCAAATTTGTGTAGACAATTCTTTCCGAGTCAAGCCTACGGTAAGTGTTTGTCATGTATGACAGAGTGAGTGATCATCAAAATCACCTTGTCGTTACAGTGACTCACAGTACAGCACCTGATTCAACGTGAGTCATGACTTTGCTTTAGTTTTGTCTTTTACACAATACAGTTTTAGTTAAATGTATACATTTTTTAAAACAACCACACATAAACCTGATGAATACATACTACTACATGTAGATGAGTAGAATCATGGAGGATAAAGTCTGAGATTGTCACGCCCCTCCCTGCCCCAATTAGCTCCCTGCCCCAATTAGATCCCTGCCCCAAGTAGCCCCCTACCCCAATTAGCTCCCTACCCCAATTAGCTCCCCAATTAGCTCCCTGCCCCAATTAGCTCCCTGCCCCAATTAGATCCCTGCCCCAAGTAGCTCCCTGCCCCAATTAGCTCCCTACCCCAATTAGCTCCCCAATTAGCTCCCTGCCCCAATTAGCTCCCTGCCCCAATTAGATCCCTGCCCCAATTAGCTTCCTACCCCAATTAGCTCCCTGCCCCAATTAGCTCCCTGCCCCAATTAGCTCCCAAAGTCTGGGACTTGGAAATATAATGGCACGAGAAGGGAATGGCAGCCGTTTAAAAAGGCCAATTGTCTGTGTGTATTATTTTCTTTTTTGCACTGATCGTAACTTTTTTTTGTTGTGCATAATGTTTGACCGAAAACAAGCTTCTGGACATCAGAACTGTCACGCCCTGACCATAGAGAGTCTTTTTATTCTCTATTTTGGTTAGGTCGGGGTGTGACTAGGGTGAGTGATCCAGTGCATTTATGTCTATGTTGGCCTGGTATGGTTCCCAATCAGAGGCAGCTGTTTATCGTTGTCTCTGATTGGGGATCATATTTAGGCAGCCATTTTCCCCACTGGTTTTTGTGGGATCTTGTTTCTGTGTAGTTGCCTGTTGAGCATGGCTTGAGCTTCACGTATCGGTTATTCTTCTTTGTTGTTTTTGTGAGTTTCATTTGATTAAACATGTGGAACTCTAAGTACACTGCGCTTGGTCCGTAATTTCATTAGACGATCGTGACAAGAACAGCTATCACTAACCTCCATCTGGACGAGGACTTCTACTTCAAACTCGAAGAAGGAGTAGATGTCCCTGTAGAGGCCGGCGTGCGGGATACCTGACGAGACTACGTCGGAGGGTGGAGAAATTGCCTTTATCCTCTTCGGTTATATTGGCGAACGTGCAATCACTGGAGAATAAACTGGATGAGCTACCTCAATTACCTTGTACCCCTGCACATCAACTCTGTACTGGTACCCTGTGTATATAGCAAAGTTATCGTTACTCGTTTATTTGTCCTTTTGTTACTTTTTTTCCTTCTTTAAAAAAAACAACTGTTTCTCTTATTTTCATCTCTACGTTGTTGGGAAGGGCCCATAAGTAATTGTTTCACTGGTAGTGTCACGCCCCGGTCTAGATTTATTATTTTATCTTCATGTATTGGGTCAGGCCACCCAGGGTGTGACATGGGTTTATTTGTAGTGTTTTTCGTCTTGGGGTTGTGTGGGGTGTATAGATTAGTCTATGGCTGCCTGAGGCGGTTCTCAATCAGAGTCAGGTGATTATCATTGTCTCTGATTGGGAACCATATTTAGGTAGCCTGGGTTTCACTGTGTGTTTGTGGGTGATTGTTCCTGTCTCTGTGTTTGTTGCACCAGTCAGGGCTGTTTCGGTTTTCAACGTTTGTTGTTTTGTATTGTTCGTGTTCTTCATCATTAAAGATGTATCGAACGAACCAAGTTGCATTTTGGTCCGATCCTTATTCCACCTCTTCGTCAGAGGAGGAGTTGGAAGAAACCCGTTACAGAATCACCCACCACAAACGGACCAAGCAACGTGTCAACGGGCAGGAGCCACAGGAGAAGCAACAAAGGCAGCAACAGCGATCACAGGACTTCTGGACTTGGGACGAGATATTGGACGGAAAAGGACCCTGGGCACAGCCTGGAGAATATCGCCGCCCCAAGGAAGAACTGGAGGCGATAAAAGCGGAGAGGCGCTGGTATGAAGAGGCAGCGCGGCGACGCGGTTGGAAGCCCAAGAGTCAGCCCCAAAAATGTCTTGGGGGGCTAACAGGGAGTATGGCTACGCCAGGTAGGAGACCTGCGCAAACTCCCTGTGCTTACCGGGGGGCTAGAGAGACCGGGCAGGCACCGTGTTATGCTGTGGTGTGCACGGTGTCTCCAGTGCGGGTGCATAGCCCGGTGCGTTCTATTTCAGCTCTGCGTATCGGCCGGGCTAGATTGAGCGTCGAGCCAAATGCCATGAAACCGGCTCTACGCATCTGGTCCCCAGTGTGTCTCCTTGGGCCAGCTTACATGGCACCAGCCTTACGCTCGGTATCCCCGTTTCGCCTGCATAACCCAGTGCGGGCTATTCCACCATGCCGCACTGGCAGAGCGACTGGGAGTATTCTACCAGGTAAGGTTGGGCAGGCTCGGTGCTCAAGAGCTCCAGTGCGCCTGCACGGTCCGGTCTACCCAGTACCACCTCCACACCCCAGCCCTCCGGTGGCAGCTCCCCGCAACAGGCTTCCTGTGCGTGTCCTCGGCCCAGTACCACCAGTGCCAGCACCACGCATCAGACCTACTGTGCGCCTCGCCTCTCCAGCGCTGCCGGAGCCTTCCTCCTCTCCTGTGCTGCTGGAGCCTCCCGCCTGTTTAGCGCTGCCAGAGCCTTCCGCCTCTACAGCATTGCCGGAGTCTCCTGCCCGTTTAGCGCAGCCAGAGCTGCCAGTCTGCTTGGAGCAGCCAGAGCTGCCAGTCTGCATGGAGCTGCCAGTCTGCATGGAGCTGCCGGTCTGCAAGGAGCTACCAGTCTGCAAGGAGCTGCCAGTCTGCAAGGAGCTGCCAGTCTGCAAGGAGCTGCCAGTCTGCAAGGAGCTGCCAGAGCTGTTAGTCTGCATGGAGCAGCCAGAGCTGTCAGTCTGCAAGAAGCCGCCAGAGCTGTCAATCTGCATGGAGCAGCCATAGCCGCCAGTCAGCATGGAGCAGCCAGAGCCGCCAGTCTGCAAGAAGCCGCCAGAGCTGTCAATCTGCATGGAGCAGCCAGAGCCGCCAGTCAGCATGGAGCAGCCAGAGATGCCAGTCAGCGTGGAGCAGCCAGAGCCGTCAGTCTGCCCGGATCCGCCAGTCAGCCAGACTCTTCCAGATCTGCCAGTCAGCCAGACTCTTCCAGATCTGCCAGTCAGCCAGACTCTTCCAGATCTGCCAGTCAGCCAGACTCTTCCAGATCTGCCAGTCAACCAGACTCTTCCAGATCTGCCAGTCAGCCAGACTCTTCCAGATCTGCCAGTCAGCCAGGATCTGCCGAATTTAACAACCTGGCTGGGCTTCCTCTCAGTGCTGGGCTTCCTCTCAGTGCTGGGCTTCCTCTCAGTGCTGGGCTTCCTCTGTCCCGAGCTGCCCCTCTGTCCCGAGCTGCCCCTCTGTCCCGAGCTGCCCCTCTGTCCCGAGCTGCCCCTCTGTCCCGAGCTGCCCCTCTGTCCCGAGCTGCCCCTCAGTCCAGTGGGTTTCTGAGTGAGGACTACTAGGCCATGGTCGGCGGCAAGGGTGGACAATCCTAGGACGCGAGAAGGGGGGACTAAGACATTCATAGAGTGGGTTCCACGTCCCGAGCCGGAGCTGCCACCATGGACAGACGCCCACCCGGACCCTCCCTATTTGCATTTACATTTAAGTCATTTAGCAGACGCTCTTATCCAGAGCGACTTACAAATTGGTGAATTCACCTTCTGACATCAGTGGAACAGCCACTTTACAATAGTGCATCTAAATCATTTAAGGGGGGGTGAGAAGGATTGCTTTATCCTATCCTAGGTATTCCTTGAAGAGGTGGGGTTTCAGGTGTCTCCGGAAGGTGGTGATTGACTCCGCTGTCCTGGCATCGTGAGGGAGTTTGTTCCACCATTGGGGGGCCAGAGCAGCGAACAGTTTTGACTGGGCTGAGCGGGAACTGTACTTCCTCAGTGGTAGGGAGGCGAGCAGGCCAGAGGTGGATGAACGCAGTGCCCTTGTTTGGGTGTAGGGCCTGATCAGAGCCTGGAGGTACTGCGGTGCCGTTCCCCTCACAGCTCCGTAGGCAAGCACCATGGTCTTGTAGCGGATGCGAGCTTCAACTGGAAGCCAGTGGAGAGAGCGGAGGAGCGGGGTGACATGAGAGAACTTGGGAAGGTTGAACACCAGACGGGCTGCGGCGTTCTGGATGAGTTGTAGGGGTTTAATGGCACAGGCAGGGAGCCCAGCCAACAGCGAGTTGCAGTAATCCAGACGGGAGATGACAAGTGCCTGGATTAGGACCTGCGCCGCTTCCTGTGTGAGGCAGGGGCGTACTCTGCGGATGTTGTAGAGCATGAACCTACAGGAACGGGCCACCGCCTTGATGTTAGTTGAGAATGACAGGGTGTTGTCCAGGATCACACCAAGGTTCTTAGCGCTCTGGGAGGAGGACACAATGGAGTTGTCAACCGTGATGGCGAGATCATGGAACGGGCAGTCCTTCCCCGGGAGGAAGAGCAGCTCCGTCTTGCCGAGGTTCAGCTTGAGGTGGTGATCCGTCATCCACACTGATATGTCTGCCAGACATGCAGAGATGCGATTCGCCACCTGGTCATCAGAAGGGGGAAAGGAGAAGATTAATTGTGTGTCGTCTGCATAGCAATGATAGGAGAGACCATGTGAGGTTATGACAGAGCCAAGTGACTTGGTGTATAGCGAGAATAGGAGAGGGCCTAGAACAGAGCCCTGGGGGACACCAGTGGTGAGAGCGCGTGGCGAGGAGACAGATTCTCGCCACGCCACCTGGTAGGAGCGACCTGTCAGGTAGGACGCAATCCAAGCGTGGGCCGCACCGGAGATGCCCAACTCGGAGAGGGTGGAGAGGAGGATCTGATGGTTCACAGTGTCGAAGGCAGCCGATAGGTCTAGAAGGATGAGAGCAGAGGAGAGAGAGTTAGCTTTAGCAGTGCGGAGCGCCTCCGTGATACAGAGAAGAGCAGTCTCAGTTGAATGACTAGTCTTGAAACCTGACTGATTTGGATCAAGAAGGTCATTCTGAGAGAGATAGCGGGAGAGCTGGCCAAGGACGGCACGTTCAAGAGTTTTGGAGAGAAAAGAAAGAAGGGATACTGGTCTGTAGTTGTTGACATCGGAGGGATCGAGTGTAGGTTTTTTCAGAAGGGGTGCAACTCTCGCTCTCTTGAAGACGGAAGGGACATAGCCAGCAGTCAGGGATGAGTTGATGAGCGAGGTGAGGTAAGGGAGAAGGTCTCCGGAAATGGTCTGGAGAAGAGAGGAGGGGATAGGGTCAAGCGGGCAGGTTGTTGGGCGGCCGGCCGTCACAAGAAGCGAGATTTCATCTGGAGAGAGAGGGGAGAAAGAGGTCAGAGCACAGGGTAGGGCAGTGTGATCAGAACCAGCGGTGTCGTTTGACTTAGCAAACGAGGATCGGATGTCGTCGACCTTCTTTTCAAAATGGTTGACGAAGTCATCTGCAGAGAGGGAGGAGGGGGAGGGGGAGGAGGATTCAGGAGGGAGGAGAAGGTGGCAAAGAGCTTCCTAGGGTTAGAGGCAGATGCTTGGAATTTAGAGTGGAAGAAAGTGGCTTTAGCAGCAGAGACAGAGGAGGAAAATGTAGAGAGGAGGGAGTGAAAGGATGCCAGGTCCGCAGGGAGGCGAGTTTTCCTCCATTTCCGCTCGGCTGCCCGGAGCACTGTTCTGTGAGCTCGCAATGAGTCGTCGAGCCACGGAGCGGGAGGGGAGGACCGAGCCGGCCTGGAGGATAGGGGACATAGAGAGTCAAAGGATGCAGAAAGGGAAGAGAGGAGGGTTGAGGAGGCAGAATCAGGAGATAGGTTGGAGAAGGTATGAGCAGAGGGAAGAGATGATAGGATGGAAGAGGAGAGAGTAGCGGGGGAGAGAGAGCGAAGGTTGGGACGGCGCGATACCATCCGAGTAGGGGCAGTGTGGGAAGTGTTGGATGAGAGCGAGAGGGAAAAGGATACAAGGTAGTGGTCGGAGACTTGGAGGGGAGTTGCAATGAGGTTAGTGGAAGAACAGCATCTAGTAAAGATGAGGTCGAGCGTATTGCCTGCCTTGTGAGTAGGGGGGGAAGGTGAGAGGGTGAGGTCAAAAGAGGAGAGGAGTGGAAAGAAGGAGGCAGAGAGGAATGAGTCAAAGGTAGACGTGGGGAGGTTAAAGTCGCCCAGGACTGTGAGAGGTGAGCCGTCCTCAGGAAAGGAGCTTATCAAGGCATCAAGCTCATTGATGAACTCTCCGAGGGAACCTGGAGGGCGATAAATAATAAGGATGTTAAGCTTGAAAGGGCTGGTAACTGTGACAGCATGGAATTCAAAGGAGGCGATAGAGAGATGGGTAAGGGGAGAAAGAGAGAATGACCACTTGGGAGAGATGAGGATCCCGGTGCCACCACCCCGCTGACCAGAAGCTCTCGGGGTGTGCGAGAACACGTGGGCGGACGAAGAGAGAGCAGTAGGAGTAGCAGTGTTGTCTGTGGTGATCCATGTTTCCGTCAGTGCCAAGAAGTCGAGGGACTGGAGGGAGGCATAGGCTGAGATGAACTCTGCCTTGTTGGCCGCAGATCGGCAGTTCCAGAGGCTACCGGAGACCTGGAACTCCACGTGGGTCGTGCGCGCTGGGACCACCAGATTAGGGTGGCCGCGGCCACGCGGTGTGGAGCGTTTGTATGGTCTGTGCAGAGAGGAGAGAACAGGGATAGATAGACACATAGTTGACAGGCTACAGAAGAGGCTACGCTAATGCAAAGGAGATTGGAATGACAAGTGGACTACACTTATCGAATGTTCAGAACGTTAAGCTTACGTAGCAAGAATCTTATTGACTAAAATGATTGAAATGATACAGTACTGCTGGAGTAGGCTAGCTGGCAGTGGCTACGTTGTTGACACTACACTAATCAAGTCGTTCCGTCGAGTGTAATAGTTTCTACAGTGCTGCTATTCGGGGGCTAGCTGGCTAGCTAGCAGTGTTGATTACGTAACGTTACGTTAAAAGAACGACAATAGCTGGCTAGCTAACCTAGAAAATCGCTCCAGACTACACAATTGTCTTAGATACAAAGACGGCTATGTAGCTAGTGTAATGAAGTGAAATGAAAATGTGATACTACCTGTGGAGCGAGGCGGAATGTTGACCGGGTTGTTGAAGTTCAAATCGGAAGACGTTGGCTAGCTGTTGGCTAGCTAGCTAGCAGTAACTCCTACGTTAAGGACGACAAGTAGCTGGCTAGCTAACCTCGGTAAATTAAGATAATCACTCTAAGTCTACACACTCTAAACTACACAATTACCTTGGATACGAAGACAGCAAAGACAACTATGTAGCTAGCTAACACTACACTAATCGAGTCGTTGAGTGTAATAGTTTCTACAGTGCTAGTGGACGTTAGCTAGCTGCTGGTCAGATACGTTAGGACGACGAAATACGATAATTATGCAATTATCTTTGATACAAAGACGGCTATGTAGCTAGCTAAGAAGAAGTTGCTAAGATTAGACAAATCAAACCGTTGTACTATAATGAAATGTAATGAAAAGTTATACTACCTGCGGACCGAAGTGTAGATGCGACCGCTCGCTCCAACCCAATATTGTTTTTGTTGTGCGTCCGGGAGTCCGCACCTTAGGGGGGGGGGGGGTTCTGTCACGCCCTGGTCTATATTTATTATGTTATCTTCATTTATTGGGTCAGGCCAGGGTGTGACATGGATTTATTTGTAGTGTGTTTCGTCTTTGGGTTGTGTGGGGTGTATAGATGAGTCTATGGCTGCCTGAGGCGGTTCTCAATCAGAGTCAGGTGATAATTGTTGTCTCTGATTGGGAACCATATTTAGATAGCCTGGGTTTCACTGTGTGTTTGTGGGTGATTGTTCCTGTCTCTGTGTTTGTTGCACCAGTCAGGGCTGTTTCGGTTTTCGACGTTTGTTGTTTTGTATTGTTCGTGTTTCGTCATAATTAAAGATGTCTCTAACGAACCACGTTGCATTTTGGTCCGATCCTTATTCCACCTCTTCGTTAGAGGAGGAGGTAGAAGAAACCCGTTACAGGTAGTCTACACCTGTGGTTTACGAAGTATTTGACAAATACTTTTTGGGTTAGCCATCTCGATTTGCTTTCAAACCTGAAACATATAATATTTGAATGTTTCTATTTTCATGGTTAGAGAGGCAGTAAAAAAGATTTGATCCTTAAGTCTACAAAACTCTCAATTATAGCTCTACCCCCGAGGTACCCCGAGGCTTACATAGCAGTAGAGGAAAATGTTGCCGTTCAAAACTAAATCGCAAAAACAAAAAAAGTTTTTTTTTCAGCTCGTTTGGTTGCCTGACCAAGCAGGTCTAATCAAAACATTAGCAATAAAAAATGCACTCATTACAGGGATGACATTGTATCTGTTGTGTGAGCTAACTGAGCCAGGATTTAGTAGGAGCGGTAAGCTTTCCAGAATCAGGCTGAGGTTACCTTCCAAATAGCTCCCTATCCCTACATAGTGCACTAAATAGGGCTCCGGCCAATTGTGACGCACTACAATTGGGAGATGATTGTGCCACAGCCTGTCACTCGGCAGCTGGTAAATAGATTTACTACTGCTGTTTTCATAATCCACTTCTAAACCTCAACATGTCCCCTCAGGCCTGGGATCAAATATAATACAATTTTATTTGTCACGAGCTTCATAAACAACAGCTGTAGACTAACAGTGAAATACCTACTTACGGGTCCTTTTCTAACAATTCAGAGAGAAAGATAAAAATGTTTTGAAATAGTGACATGAGGAATAAATAGAGGGAATAACGAAAATAACATGGCTTTATAATAGGTAATAACGTGGCTTTATACAGGAAGTACCAGGTAATAACGTGGCTTTATACAGGAAGTACCAGGTAATAACGTGGCTTTATACAGGAAGTACCAGGTAATAACGTGGCTTTATACAGGAAGTACCAGGTAATAACGTGGCTTTATACAGGAAGTACCAGGTCATAACGTGGCTTTATACAGGAAGTACCAGGTAATAACGTGGCTTTATACAGGAAGTACCAGGTAATAACGTGGCTTTATACAGGAAGTACCAGGTAATAACGTGGCTTTATACAGGAAGTACCAGGTAATAACGTGGCTTTATACAGGAAGTACCAGGTCATAACGTGGCTTTATACAGGAAGTACCAGGTAATAACGTGGCTTTATACAGGAAGTACCAGGTAATAACGTGGCTTTATACAGGAAGTACCAGGTCATAACGTGGCTTCATACAGGAAGTACCAGGTAATAACGTGGCTTTATACAGGAAGTACCAGGTAATAACGTGGCTTTATACAGGAAGTACCAGGTAATAACGTGGCTTTATACAGGAAGTACCAGGTAATAACGTGGCTTTATACAGGAAGTACCAGGTAATAACGTGGCTTTATACAGGAAGTACCAGGTATTAACGTGGCTTTATACAGGAAGTACCAGGTAATAATGTGGCTTTATACAGGAAGTACCAGGTAATAACGTGGCTATAAACAGGAATTAGCATTTTAGCAACTTTACAACTTTACTTACTAATATTTATCTACTTTGAAACTACGTAGCATGTTAGCTAACCCTAACCTTAAACCTTTAACCTTACTCCGAGCTAGCATTAGCCACCTAGCCACCAAGTTAAAGTTAGCAACAACACATTTCAATTCGTAACGTATTGCACGAAACGGTTGATGGGCATCCACAAATGGATACATACCATACGAAACGTAACATATCATACAGACTGATACGAAATGCTCTGAGACCAGGTTGGTGCAGGAGATTCCGTGCAAAAAAAGTGTTTGGGTGTGTATGTGTGTGTTGGGGTGTGTATGTGTGTGTTGGGGTGTGTATGTGTGTGTTGGGGTGTGTGTGTTGGGGTGTGTATGTGTGCGTTGTTTTTTTTGTTTGTGTTGGGGTGTGTATGTGTGTTGTGGTCTGTATGTGTGTTGGGGTGTGTGTGTGTGTTGGGGTGTGTTTGTGTGTGTTGGGGTGTTTGTGTGTGTGTTGGGGTATGTGTTGGGCTGTGTGTTGGGGTGTGTTTGTGTGTGTTGGTGTGTGTTGGGGTGTGTTTGTGTGTGTTGGGGTGTTTGTGTGTGTGTTGGGCTGTGTGTTGGGGTATGTTTGTGTGTGTTGGTGTGTGTTGGGGTGTGTGTGTGTGTGTTGGGGTGTGTTTGTGTGTGTTGGGGTGTGTTTGTGTGTGTTGGGGTGTGTGTTGTTGTGTGTGTTGGTTGTGTGTTGGTGTGTGTTGGGGTATGTGTTGTTGTGTGTGTTGGGGTGTGTGTTGGAGTGTGTGTTGGGGTATGTGTTGTTGTGTGTGTTGGGGTGTGTGTTGGGGTGTGTGTTGTTGTGTGTGTTGGGGTATGTGTTGTTGTGTGTTGGGGTGTGTTTGTGTGTGTTGGGGTGTATGTTGGGGTGTGTGTTGTTGTGTGTGTTGGGGTGTGTGTGTGTGTGTGTGTTGGGGTGTGTTTGTGTGTGTTGGGGTGTGTGTTGTTGTGTGTGTTGGTTGTGTGTTGGAGTGTGTGTTGGTGTATGTGTTGTTGTGTGTGTTGGGGTGTGTTTGTGTGTGTTGGGGTGTGTGTTGTTGTGTGTGTTGGTTGTGTGTTGCAGTGTGTGTTGGTGTATGTGTTGTTGTGTGTGTTAGGGTGTGTGTGTGTAGTGCACTACCGTAAAACGCAGATTCTCTAATATCCTCCTGTCCCTTTTAACAGCAGGAGCAACGGCTACAGTGTCTACAGATGTATGATTAGTTAAGCAAATAAACGCCGGGTTTTAAGTAAATGCCGTGTCTACATGAATTGCTTAAAGAGGACCACAAATTGTTCACAAGGTTTCATGTTTGATTTGTTACATTAAATAATTCAGTCATCACTCAAAACAATGATGGGAATTATTCACTTTTTAAATCGGCAGAAAGAAACTGACTGCTAACAGCTAACTGGCTAACACAAAACAACAGTCAACAACTTCAGTCAACAACTTTTGTCAACAACTTCAGTCAACAACTTCACTCAACAACTTCACTCAACAACTTCACTCAACAACTTCAGCCAACAATTACAGAAACCCAGAAATTGGCAGAGTGAAAAATTGCAGAAAATGCAGTCAGAGAAGAGAATAACTATTCTGTCAAGGATTATATATGTTTTATGAAATTCTGGAATTAAATAATGAACTATGCAAATGAGCGAAAGCTGTGTGTATTAAAGGAAATAGAGGCCTGGCTCAAATGAGTGCCTGTTGCTTCAGTGATTTAATGTAAATAAACGCTGGGGATATGAATTTAAGTTTTACCGTAAATAGGGATTACGGGTGCCATTTGGGAGTCAGGCTCAGCATATTTGAAAGGGTGTCACAGTGACGTCTGTACCCATCAGACAGACAGACAGACAGACAGACAGACAGACAGACAGACAGACAGACAGACAGACAGGTATAACAGACAGACAGACAGACAGACAGACAGGTATAACAGACAGACAGACAGACAGACAGGTATAACAGACATACATACATACATACATACATACATACACATACATACATACATACATACATACATACATACATACATACATACATACAGACAGACAGACAGGTATAACAGACAGACATACATACATACATACAGACAGACAGACAGACAGACAGACAGACAGACAGGTATAACAGACAGACAGACAGACAGACAGGTATAACAGACAGACAGACAGGTATAACAGACAGACAGACAGACAGACAGGTATAACAGACAGACAGACAGACAGACAGACAGACAGACAGGTATAACAGACAGACAGACAGACAGACAGGTATAACAGACAGACAGACAGGTATAACAGACAGACAGACAGACAGACAGACAGACAGGTATAACAGACAGACAGACAGACAGACAGACAGACAGACAGACAGACAGACAGACAGACAGACAGGTATAACAGACAGACAGACAGACAGGTATAACAGACCATCAGACACAGACAGACAGACAGACAGACAGACAGACAGACAGACAGACAGGTATAACAGACAGACAGACAGACAGGTATAACAGACAGACAGACAGACAGGTATAACAGACAGACAGACAGGTACAGACAGACAGACAGACAGACAGACAGACAGACAGGTATAACAGACAGACAGACAGACAGACAGACAGACAGACAGACAGGTATAACAGACAGACAGACAGACAGACAGACAGACAGGACAGGTATAACAGACATAACAGACAGACAGACAGACAGACAGACAGACAGACAGACAGACAGGTATAACAGACAGACAGACAGACAGACAGACAGACAGACAGACAGACAGACAGACAGACAGGTATAACAGACAGACAGACAGACAGACAGACAGACAGACAGACAGACAGACAGACAGACAGACAGACAGGTATACAGACAGACAGACAGACAGACAGGTAGACAGACAGACAGACAGACAGACAGACAGACAGACAGACAGACAGACAGACAGACAGACAGGTACAGACAGACAGACAGACAGACAGACAGACAGACAGACAGACAGACAGACAGACAGGTATAACAGACAGACAGACAGGTATAACAGACAGACAGACAGGTATAACAGACAGACAGACAGACAGGTATAACAGACAGACAGACAGACAGACAGACAGACAGACAGACAGGTATAACAGACAGACAGACAGACAGACAGACAGACAGACAGACAGACAGACAGACAGACAGACAGACAGACAGACAGACAGGTATAACAGACAGACAGACAGACAGGTATAACAGACAGACAGACAGACAGACAGACAGACAGACAGACAGGTATAACAGACAGACAGACAGACAGACAGACAGACAGACAGACAGGTATAACAGACAGACAGACAGACAGGTATAACAGACAGACAGACAGACAGACAGACAGACAGACAGGTATAACAGACAGACAGACACAGACAGACAGACAGACAGGTATAACAGACAGACAGACAGACAGGTATAACAGACAGACAGACAGGTATAACAGACAGACAGACAGACAGACAGACAGACAGACAGGTATAACAGACAGACAGACAGACAGACAGACAGACAGACAGACAGACAGACAGACAGACAGGTATAACAGACAGACAGACAGACAGGTATAACAGACAGACAGACAGACAGACAGACAGACAGACAGACAGACAGACAGACAGGTATAACAGACAGACAGACAGACAGACAGACAGACAGACAGACAGACAGGTATAACAGACAGACAGACAGACAGGACACAGACAGAGACAGACAGGTACAGACAGACAGACAGACAGACAGACAGACAGACAGACAGGACAGACAGACAGACAGACAGACAGACAGACAGACAGACAGACAGACAGACAGACAGACAGACAGACAGACAGACAGACAGGTATAACAGACAGACAGACAGGTATAGACACAGACAGACAGACAGGACAGACAGACAGACAGACAGGTATAACAGACAGACAGACAGACAGACAGACAGACAGGACAGACAGACAGACAGACAGACAGACAGACAGACAGGATAACAGACAGACAGACAGACACAGACAGACAGACAGGTATAACAGACAGACAGACAGACAGACAGGTATAACAGACAGACAGACAGACAGACAGACAGACAGGTATAACAGACAGACAGACAGGTATAACAGACAGACAGACAGACAGACAGACAGACAGACAGACAGACAGACAGACAGACAGACAGACAGACAGGTAGACAGACAACAGACAGACAGACAGACAGGTATAACAGACAGACAGACAGACAGGACAGACAGACAGACAGACAGACAGACAGACAGACAGACAGACAGACAGACAGACAGACAGACAGACAGACAGGTATAACAGACAGACAGACAGGTATAACAGACAGACAGACAGACAGACAGACAGACAGACAGACAGACAGACAGGACAGACAGACAGACAGACAGACAGACAGGTATAACAGACAGACAGACAGGTATAACAGACAGACAGACAGACAGACAGACAGACAGACAGACAGACAGACAGACAGACAGACAGGTATAACAGACAGACAGACAGACAGGTATAACAGACAGACAGACAGACAGGTATAACAGACAGACAGACAGACAGACAGACAGACAGGTATAACAGACAGACAGACAGACAGGTATAACAGACAGACAGACAGACAGACAGACAGGTATAACAGACAGACAGACAGACAGACAGACAGACAGGTATAACAGACAGACAGACAGGTATAACAGACAGACAGACAGACAGGTATAACAGACAGACAGACAGACAGGTATAACAGACAGACAGACAGACAGACAGACAGACAGACAGACAGACAGACAGACAGAACAGACAGACAGACAGACAGACAGGTATAACAGACAGACAGACAGACAGACAGACAACAGACAGACAGACAGACAGACAGACAGGTATAACAGACAGACAGACAGACAGGTATAACAGACAGACAGACAGACAGACAGACAGACAGACAGGTATAACAGACAGACAGACAGACAGACAGACAGACAGACAGGTATAACAGACAGACAGACAGACAGACAGACATAACAGACAGACAGACAGACAGACAGACAGACAGACAGACAGACAGACAGACAGACAGACAGACAGACAGACAGGTATAACAGACAGACAGACAGACAGACAGACAGACAGACAGTATAACAGACAGACAGACAGACAGGTATAACAGACAGACAGACAGACAGACAGGTATAACAGACAGACAGACAGACAGACAGGTATAACAGACAGACAGACAGACAGACAGGTATAACAGACAGACAGACAGACAGACAGACAGACAGACAGACAGACAGACAGACAGACAGACAGACAGACAGGTATAACAGACAGACAGACAGGTATAACAGACAGACAGACAGACAGACAGACAGACAGACAGACAGACAGACAGACAGACAGACAGACAGGTAGACAGACAGACAGACAGACAGACAGACAGTATAACAGACAGACAGACAGACAGACAGACAGACAGACAGACAGACAGACAGACAGACAGACAGACAGACAGACAGACAGACAGGTATAACAGACAGACAGACAGACAGACAGACAGACAGACAGACAGGTATAACAGACAGACAGACAGACAGACAGACAGACAGACAGACAGGTATAACAGACAGACAGACAGACAGACAGACAGACAGACAGACAGACAGACAGGTATAACAGACAGACAGACAGTAGACAGACAGAC
>NC_088235.1:113728542-113798542 GCF_036934945.1 Oncorhynchus masou masou
CTCCTGCGTCTCTCTCTCTCTCTCTTCTCATTCTCTCTCTGTCTCTCTCCTGCGTCTCTCTCTCTTCTCATTCTCTCTCTGTCTCTCTCTCCTGCGTCTCTCTCTCTCTCTTCTCATTCTCTCTCTGTCTCTCTCCTGCGTCTCTCTCTCTTCTCATTCTCTCTCTGTCTCTCTCTCCTGCGTCTCTCTCTCTCTCTTCTCATTCTCTCTCTCTCTCTGTCTCTCTCTCCGGCATCTCACTCTCTCTTTTCATTCTCTCTCTCTGTCTCTCTCTCCTGCGTCTCTCTCGCTCCTGCCTTTCTCTCTCTCTCTCCTGCCTCTCTCTCTCTCCTGCCTCTCTCTCTCCTGCCTCTCTCTCTCTCCTGCCTCACTCTCTCTCTCGCCTCTCTTTCTCTCTCTCTCCTGCCTCTCTCTCTCTCTCATGCCTCTCTCTCTCTCTCCTGCCTCTCTCTCTCCTGCCTCTCTCTCTCTCCTGCCTCCTCTCTCTCTCTCTCTCTCTCCTGCCTCTCTCTCTCTCCTGCCTCTCTCTCTCCTGCCTCTCTCTCTCTCTCTCTCTCTCTCTTGCCTCTTTCTCTCTCTCCTGCCTCTCTCTCTCTCTCTCTCATGCCTCTCTCTCTCTCCTGCCCCTCTCTCTCTCTCTCTCTCTCTCATGCCTCTCTCTCTCATGCCTCTCTCTCTCTCGCCTCTCTCTCTCTCTCTCTCCTCTCTCTCTCTCGCTCTCTCTCTCTCTCTCTCTCTCTCTCTCTCTCTCTCTCTCTCTCTCTCCTGTCTCTCTCTCTCTAACGTTTTGTCTCTCTGTATCTAGCTGTTTGTGCTGTGTCATGGCCTGCTGCAGCTCACCCAGCTGCTCTACAGCTCCTACTTTAAGAGCACCATCACCACCATCGAGAGACGCTTTGGCCTCAGCAGTTTCTCCTCTGGCACCATCTCCTCTCTGCACGAGGTAAGAGCCAACCGGTAACCACAGCTCGGTAAAGAAGGGGCGGCAGGGTAGCCTAGTGGTTAGAGCGTTGGACTAGTAAGTGAAAGGTTGCAAGTTCGAATCCCCAAGCTGACAAGGTACAAATCTGTCGGTCTGCCCCTGAACAGGCAGTTAACCCACTGTTCCTAGGCCATCATTGAAAATAAGAATTTGTTCTTAACTGACTTGCCTGGTAAAATTTAAAAGTCATGTTAGATTCATCTCAGGTGGTGGTTAAAGAGTAGAAATGCATAAGCACTGGATGGTGATATGACTCGTTAAGTGAGTATGCCACCTGCTTTTGTTGAAGCGCTGGCCGAGCCTTGCTCCTCGATAACGAGTAGAAAACAAGCAGCCATTCACTGAGTGTGTATTGCTACTGTATTCTCCTGGTCATAAGGTCTCTGACACACTCTCTTTCCCTCCCCCTTCTCTTTCTCTCTCTGTCCCCCCCCCCTACTCTCTGTCACCCCCTTCTATCACTCTCTTTCTCTCCCCCTTCTCCCTCTCTCTGTCCCTCCCCCCTACTCTCTGTCCCCCCCTTCTATCACTCTCTTTCCCTCCCCCTTCTCCCTTCCTCTCTCTACCCCCCCTCCCCTCCCTACTCTCTGTCTCCCCCTTCTATCACTCTCTCTCTCTCTCTCTCTTTCTCTCTCTCTCTCCCTCCATCCCTCTAGGTGGGGAACACAATTCTGATAGTGTTTGTGAGTTACCTGGGCAGCAGGGTCCATCGGCCTCGTCTCATCGGACTGGGTGGTCTGCTGATGTCCATCAGCGCTCTCATCCTGGCCCTACCTCACTTCCTGTCCCAGCCCTATAGCTATGACTCTGTCATACATGGTAAGATGTTAGGATGAAATATATCTCTATTACAGCAACACCAAGTATACACCACTACATTTACATTTACATTACATTTAAGTCATTTAGCAGACGCTCTTATCCAGAGCGACTTACAAATTGGTGAATTCACCTTCTGACATCCAGTGGAACAGCCACTTTACAATAGTGCATCTAAATCATTAAGGGGGGTGGTGAGAAGGATTACTTATCCTATCCTAGGTATTCCTTGAAGAGGTGGGGTTTCAGGTGTCTCCGGAAGGTGGTGATTGACTCCGCTGTCCTGGCGTCGTGAGGGAGTTTGTTCCACCATTGGGGGCCAGAGCAGCGAACAGTTTTGACTGGGCTGAGCGGGAACTGTACTTCCTCAATGGTAGGGAGGCGAGCAGGCCAGAGGTGGATGAACGCAGTGCCCTTGCTTGGGTGTAGGGCCTGATCAGAGCCTGGAGGTACTGCGGTGCCGTTCCCCTCACAGCTCCGTAGGCAAGCACCATGGTCTTGTAGCGGATGCGAGCTTCAACTGGAAGCCAGTGGAGAGAGCGGAGGAGCGGGGTGACGTGAGAGAACTTGGGAAGGTTGAACACCAGACGGGCTGCGGCGTTCTGGATGAGTTGTAGGGGTTTAATGGCACAGGCAGGGAGCCCAGCCAACAGCGAGTTGCAGTAGAGTTGCAGTAGAGTTGCACTACGTCAGAGGGTAGGTTACATGGGTTGGGTTTCCATCACACAGAATATCGTAGAAATGATTTGTTAGTCCAGGACAATTACCGTGTCCGGGAAACTGGTCCTGTGAGTTTTAAAACCTAGTCTATGGCAATGCAAGTATCATCCACTGTCAGTCTCCATAAATCAGCAGTTTCCAGTGTGTTGGACCTGGTTCCGCCTGTCATCGAGTGGATGGATGGATTTAGAGTGGATGGGTTTAGAGTGGATGGATGGATTTAGAGTGGATGGATTTAGAGGCATGGTGCGATGAAAGAAACATACAGGAACTCAAATCCTTCTGTTCACCTGATTTAGAATTCCTCACAATCAAATGTAGACCGCATTATCTACCAAGAGAATTCTCTACGATTATAATCACAGCCGTATATATCCCCCCCCAAGCAGACACATCGATGGCTCTGAACTAACTTTATTTAACTCTTTGCAAACTGGAAACCATTTATCCGGAGGCTGCATTCATCGTTGTTGGGGATTTTAACAAGGCTAATCTGAAAACAAGACTCCCTAAATTTTATCAGCATATCGATTGCGCAACCAGGGGTGGAAAAACCTTGGATCACTGTTACTCTAACTTCCGCGACGCATATAAGGCCCTGCCCTGCCCCCCTTTCGGAAAAGCTGACCACGACTCCATTTTGCTGATACCTGCCTACAGACAAAAACTAAGAAAAGAAGCTCCCACGCTGAGGTCTGTCCAACGCTGGTCCGACCAAGCTGACTCCACACTCCAAGACTGCTTCCATCACGTGGACTGGGACATGTTTCGTATTGCGTCAGATAACAATATTGACGAATACGCTGATTCGGTGTGCGAGTTCATTAGAACGTGCGTTGAAGATGTCGTTCCCATAGCAACGATTAAAACATTCCCTAACCAGAAACCGTGGATTGATGGCAGCATTCGCGTGAAACTGAAAGCGCGAACCACTGCTTTCAATCAGGGCAAGGTGTCTGGTAACATGACTGAATACAAACAGTGCAGCTATTCCCTCCGTAAGGCTATCAAACAAGCTAAGCATCAGTACAGAGACAAAGTAGAATCTCAATTCAACGGCTCAGACACAAGAGGCATGTGGCAGGGTCTACAGTCAATCACGGACTACAGGAAGAAATCCAGCCCAGTCACGGACCAGGATGTCTTGCTCCCAGGCAGACTAAATAACTTTTTTGCCCGCTTTGAGGACAATACAGTGCCACTGACACGGCCTGCAACGGAAACATGCGGTCACTCCTTCACTGCAGCCGAGGTGAGTAAAACATTTAAACGTGTTAACCCTCGCAAGGCTGCAGGCCCAGAAGGCATCCCCAGCCGCGCCCTCAGAGCATGCGCAGACCAGCTGGCTGGTGTGTTTACGGACATATTCAATCAATCCCTATACCAGTCTGCTGTTCCCACATGCTTCAAGAGGGCCACCATTATTCCTGTTCCCAAGAAAGCTAAGGTAACTGAGCTAAATGACTACCGCCCCGTAGCACTCACTTCCGTCATCATGAAGTGCTTTGAGAGACTAGTCAAGGACCATATCACCTCCACCCTACCTGACACCCTAGACCCACTCCAATTTGCTTACCGCCCAAATAGGTCCACAGACGATGCAATCTCAACCACACTGCACACTGCCCTAACCCATCTGGACAAGAGGAATACCTATGTGAGAATGCTGTTCATCGACTACAGCTCGGCATTCAACACCATAGTACCCTCCAAGCTCGTCATCAAGCTCGAGACCCTGGGTCTCGACTCCGCCCTGTGCAACTGGGTACTGGACTTCCTGACGGGCCGCCCCCAGGTGGTGAGGGTTGTTAACAACATCTCCTTCCCGCTGATCCTCAACACTGGGGCCCCACAAGGGTGCGTTCTGAGCCCTCTCCTGTACTCCCTGTTCACCCACGACTGCATGGCCACGCACGCCTCCAACTCAATCATCAAGTTTGTGGACGACACAACAGTGGTAGGCTTGATTACCAACAACGACGAGACGGCCTACAGGGAGGAGGTGAGGGCCCACGGAGTGTGGTGTCAGGAAAATAACCTCACACTCAACGTCAACAAAACTAAGGAGATGATTGTGGACTTCAGGAAACAGCAGAGGGAACACCCCCCTAGAGTGGATGGATGGATTTAGAGTGGATGGGTGGATTTAGAGTGGATGGATGGATTTAGAGTGGATGGATTTAGAGTGGATGGATGGATTTAGAGTGGATGGATGGATTTAGAGTGGATGGATTTAGAGTGGATGAATGGATTTAGAGTGGATGGGTGGATTTAGAGTGGATGGATGGGTGGATTTAGACTGGATGGATGGGTGGATTTAGAATGGATGGATTTAGAGTGGATGGGTGGATTTAGAGTGGATGGGTGGATTTAGAGTGGATGGATGGATTTACAGTGGATGGATGGATTTAGAGTGGATGGATGGATGGATTTAGTGTGGATGGATTTAGAGTTGATGGGTGGATTTAGAGTGGATGGGTGGATTTAGAGTGGATGGGTGGATTTAGAGGGGATGGATTTAGAGTGGAGGGATGGATTTAAAGTGGATGGGTGGATTTAGAGTGGATGGATTTAGAGTGGATGGGTGGATTTAGAGTGGATGGGTGGATTTAGAGTGGATGGGTGGATTTAGATTGGATGGATGGATTTACAGTGAATGGATGGATTTAGAGTGGATGGATGGGTGGATTTAGAGTGGATGGATTTAGAGTGGATGGATGGATTTAGAGTGGATGGATGGATGGATTTAGTGTGGATGGATTTAGAGTGGATGGGTGGATTTAGAGTGGATGGGTGGATTTAGAGTAGATGGGTGGATTTAGAGTGGTTGGGTGGATTTAGAGTGGATGGGTGGATTTAGAGTGGTTGGGTGGATTTAGAGTGGATGGGTGGATTTAGAGTGGATGGGTGGATTTAGAGTGGTTGGGTGGATTTAGAGTGGATGGGTGGATTTAGAGTGGTTGGGTGGATTTAGAGTGGATGGGTGGATTTAGACTGGATGGATGGGTGGATTTAGACTGGATGGATTTAGAGTGGATGGATGGATTTAGAGTGGATGGATTTAGAGTGGATGGGTGGATTTAGAGTGGATGGGTGGATTTAGAGTGGTTGGGTGGATTTAGAGTGGATGGATGGATTTACAGTGGATGGATGGATTTAGAGTGGATGGATGGATGGATTTAGTGTGGATGGATTTAGAGTTGATGGGTGGATTTAGAGTGGATGGGTGGATTTAGAGGGGATGGATTTAGAGTGGAGGGATGGATTTAGAGTGGATGGGTGGATTTAGAGTGGATGGGTGGATTTAGAGTGGATGGGTGGATTTAGAATGGATGGATTTAGAGTGGATGGATGGATTTAGAGTGGATGGATGGATTTAGTGTGGATGGATTTAGAGTGGATGGGTGGATTTAGAGTGGATGGGTGGATTTAGAGTGGATGGGTGGATTTAGAGTGGATGGGTGGATTTAGAGTGGTTGGGTGGATTTAGAGTGGATGGGTGGATTTAGAGTGGTTGGGTGGATTTAGAGTGGATGGGTGGATTTAGAGTGGATGGGTGGATTTAGAGTGGTTGGGTGGATTTAGAGTGGATGGGTGGATTTAGAGTGGTTGGGTGGATTTAGAGTGGATGGGTGGATTTAGAGTAGATGGGTGGATTTAGAGTGGATGGATGGATTTAGAGTGGATGGATGGATTTAGAGTAGATGGATGGATGGATTTAGAGTGGTGGATTGTGGGAGCCAGGCTGGCTGCAGGTGCTCTCTAGCTGAACCCGATCCGCATTCCTCAGATTAAAAATGTTCATCTCTGAGCACTCCAGGAAAGCCAAGAAGATGAGGACTGTCTCCAAGTCAGTTGTTTTAACTGAGAGCTCTGTTGTTTTAACTGAGAGCCCCCCCCCCCCCCCCCAGTAGGCTGGCTGATCTCCTCATTGTATCACTGAAGGGTCACATGAAACTCCAGGAACATGAACTCAGCTGTGCGTGTGTGTGTGTGCGTGTGTGTGTGTGTGTGTGTGTGTGTGTGTGTGTGTGTGTGTGTGTGTGTGTGTGTGTGTGTGTGTGTGTGTGTGTGTGTGTGTGTGTGTGTGGTTCACGTGAATGTGTGTGCTTTCTCCAGATCGCCAAGACCTGTGTTCCCTCCAGGGTCCCTCCAACACCACAGAGGCCTGTGGAAAGACAGAGATCAAGCGTATAGCAGACACCAACAACTTGTGGCTGCTCATGGCTATAGCTCAGCTGCTGTTCGGGGTGGGGTCTGTTCCCATACAACCCTTTGGTATCTCTTATGTGGATGACTTTGCCGGAAGAGGCAACTCCCCCCTCTACATAGGTAAGAGGCCTGTATTTTACTGAAACACTAGAACCTCTACATAGGTAAGAGGCCTGTAGCTTACTGAAACACTAGAACCTCTACATAGGTAAGAGGCCTGTAGCCTACTGAAACACTAGAACCTCTACATAGGTAAGAGGCCTTTAGCTTACTGAAACACTAGAACCTCTACATAGGTAAGAGGCCTGTAGCCTACTGAAACACTAGAACCTCTACATAGGTAAGAGGCCTTTAGCTTACTGAAACACTAGAACCTCTACATAGGTAAGAGGCCTGTAGCCTACTGAAACACTAGAACCTCTACATAGGTAAGAGGCCTTTAGCTTACTGAAACACTAGAACCTCTACATAGGAATGAGGCCTGTAGCTTACTGAAACACTAGAACCTCTACATAGGTAAGAGGCATGTAGATAACTCGAACACTAGTCCCTCTACGTAGGTAAGAGGCCCATAGCTTACTGAAACACTAGAACCTCTACATAGGTAAGAGGCTTGTAGATAACTCAAACACTAGCCCCTCTACATAGGTAAGATGTCTGTAGCCTACTGAAACACTAGAACCTCTACATAGGTATGAGGCCTGTATTTTACTGAAACACTAGAACCTCTACATAGGTAAGAGGCCTGTAGCCTACTGAAACACTAGAACCTCTACATAGGTAAGAGGCCTGTAGCCTACTGAAACACTAGTCTCTCTACATAGGTAAGAGGCCTGTAGCTTACTGAAACACTAGAACCTCTACATAGGTAAGAGGCCTGTAGCCTACTGAAACACTAGAACCTCTGCATAGGTAAGAGGCCTATAGCTTACTGAAACACTAGAACCTCTACATAGGTAAGAGGCCTGTAGCTTACTGAAACACTAGCCTCTCCACATAGGTAAGAGGCCTGTAGCCTACTGAAACACTAGAACCTCTACATAGGTAAGAGGCCAGTTGCTTACTGAAACACTAGAACGTATACATAGGTAAGAGGCCTATAGCTTACTGAAACACTAGAACCTCTACATAGGTAAGAGGCTTGTAGATAACTCAAACACTAGAACCTCTACATAGGTAAGAGGCCTGTAGCTTACTGAAACACTATAACCTCTACATAGGTAAGAGGCCTGCAGCTTACTGAAACACTAGAACCTCTACATAGGTAAGAGGCCTATAGCTTACTGAAACACTATAACCTCTACATAGGTAAGAGGCCTGTAGCCTACTGAAACACTAGAACCTCTACATAGGTAAGAGGCCTGTAGCTTACTGAAACACTAGAATCTCTACATAGGTAAGAGGCCTGTAGCCTACTGAAACACTAGAACCTCTACATAGGTAAGAGGCCCATAGCTTACTGAAACACTAGAACCTCTACATAGGTAAGAGTCCTGTAGATAACTCGAACACTAGTCCCTCTACGTAGGTAAGAGGCCCATAGCTTACTGAAACACTAGAACCTCTACATAGGTATGAGGCCTGTAGCTTACTGAAACACTAGAACCTCTACATAGGTATGAGGCCTGTATTTTACTGAAACACTAGAACGTCTACATAGGTAAGAGGCCTGTAGCTTACTGAAACACTAGAACCTCTACATAGGTAAGAGGCCTATAGCTTACTGAAACACTAGAACCTCTACATAGGTAAGAGGCCTGAAGCTTACTGAAACACTAGAACCTCTACATAGGTAAGAGGCCTATAGCTTACTGAAACACTAGAACCTCTACATAGGTAAGAGGCCTGTAGCTTACTGAAACACTAGAACCTCTACATAGGTAAGAGGCCTGTAGCTTACTGAAACACTAGAACCTCTGCATAGGTAAGAGGCCTGTAGCTTACTGAAACACTAGCCCCTCTGCATAGGTAAGAGGCCTGTAGCTTACTGAAACACTAGAACCTCTGCATAGGTAAGAGGCCTGTAGCTTACTGAAACACTAGAACCTCTACATAGGTAAGAGGCCTGTAGCTTACTGAAACACTAGAACCTCTGCATAGGTAAGAGGCCTGTAGCTTACTGAAACACTAGAACCTCTGCATAGGTAAGAGGCCTGTAGCTTACTGAAACACTAGAACCTCTACATAGGTAAGAGGCCTGTAGCTTACTGAAACACTAGAACCTCTACATAGGTAAGAGGCCTGTAGCTTACTGAAACACTAGAACCTCTACATAGGTAAGAGGCCTGTAGCTTACTGAAACACTAGAACCTCTACATAGGTAAGAGGCCTGTAGCTTACTGAAACACTAGAACCTCTGCATAGGTAAGAGGCCTGTAGCCTACTGAAACACTAGAACCTCTACATAGGTAAGAGGCCTGTAGCTTACTGAAACACTAGAACCTCTGCATAGGTAAGAGGCCTGTAGCTTACTGAAACACTAGAACCTCTACATAGGTAAGAGGCCTATAGCTTACTGAAACACTAGAACCTCTGCATAGGTAAGAGGCCTGTAGCTTACTGAAACACTAGCCCCTCTGCATAGGTAAGAGGCCTGTAGCCTACTGAAACACTAGAACCTCTACATAGGTAAGAGGCCTGTAGCCTACTGAAACACTAGTCTCTCTACATAGGTAAGAGGCCTGTAGCTTACTGAAACACTAGAACCTCTACATAGGTAAGAGGCCTGTAGCCTACTGAAACACTAGAACCTCTGCATAGGTAAGAGGCCTATAGCTTACTGAAACACTAGAACCTCTACATAGGTAAGAGGCCTGTAGCTTACTGAAACACTAGCCTCTCCACATAGGTAAGAGGCCTGTAGCCTACTGAAACACTAGAACCTCTACATAGGTAAGAGGCCAGTTGCTTACTGAAACACTAGAACGTATACATAGGTAAGAGGCCTATAGCTTACTGAAACACTAGAACCTCTACATAGGTAAGAGGCTTGTAGATAACTCAAACACTAGAACCTCTACATAGGTAAGAGGCCTGTAGCTTACTGAAACACTATAACCTCTACATAGGTAAGAGGCCTGCAGCTTACTGAAACACTAGAACCTCTACATAGGTAAGAGGCCTATAGCTTACTGAAACACTATAACCTCTACATAGGTAAGAGGCCTGTAGCCTACTGAAACACTAGAACCTCTACATAGGTAAGAGGCCTGTAGCTTACTGAAACACTAGAATCTCTACATAGGTAAGAGGCCTGTAGCCTACTGAAACACTAGAACCTCTACATAGGTAAGAGGCCCATAGCTTACTGAAACACTAGAACCTCTACATAGGTAAGAGTCCTGTAGATAACTCGAACACTAGTCCCTCTACGTAGGTAAGAGGCCCATAGCTTACTGAAACACTAGAACCTCTACATAGGTATGAGGCCTGTAGCTTACTGAAACACTAGAACCTCTACATAGGTATGAGGCCTGTATTTTACTGAAACACTAGAACGTCTACATAGGTAAGAGGCCTGTAGCTTACTGAAACACTAGAACCTCTACATAGGTAAGAGGCCTATAGCTTACTGAAACACTAGAACCTCTACATAGGTAAGAGGCCTGAAGCTTACTGAAACACTAGAACCTCTACATAGGTAAGAGGCCTATAGCTTACTGAAACACTAGAACCTCTACATAGGTAAGAGGCCTGTAGCTTACTGAAACACTAGAACCTCTACATAGGTAAGAGGCCTGTAGCTTACTGAAACACTAGAACCTCTGCATAGGTAAGAGGCCTGTAGCTTACTGAAACACTAGCCCCTCTGCATAGGTAAGAGGCCTGTAGCTTACTGAAACACTAGAACCTCTGCATAGGTAAGAGGCCTGTAGCTTACTGAAACACTAGAACCTCTACATAGGTAAGAGGCCTGTAGCTTACTGAAACACTAGAACCTCTGCATAGGTAAGAGGCCTGTAGCTTACTGAAACACTAGAACCTCTGCATAGGTAAGAGGCCTGTAGCTTACTGAAACACTAGAACCTCTACATAGGTAAGAGGCCTGTAGCTTACTGAAACACTAGAACCTCTACATAGGTAAGAGGCCTGTAGCTTACTGAAACACTAGAACCTCTACATAGGTAAGAGGCCTGTAGCTTACTGAAACACTAGAACCTCTACATAGGTAAGAGGCCTGTAGCTTACTGAAACACTAGAACCTCTGCATAGGTAAGAGGCCTGTAGCCTACTGAAACACTAGAACCTCTACATAGGTAAGAGGCCTGTAGCTTACTGAAACACTAGAACCTCTGCATAGGTAAGAGGCCTGTAGCTTACTGAAACACTAGAACCTCTACATAGGTAAGAGGCCTATAGCTTACTGAAACACTAGAACCTCTGCATAGGTAAGAGGCCTGTAGCTTACTGAAACACTAGCCCCTCTGCATAGGTAAGAGGCCTGTAGCTTACTGAAACACTAGAACCTCTACATAGGTAAGAGGCCTGTAGCCTACTGAAACACTAGCCCCTCTGCATAGGTAAGAGGCCTGTAGCCTACTGAAACACTAGAACCTCTACATAGGTAAGAGGCCTGTAGCTTACTGAAACACTAGAACCTCTACATAGGTAAGAGGCCTGTAGCTTACTGAAACACTAGAACCTCTACATAGGTAAGAGGCCTGTAGCTTACTGAAACACTAGAACCTCTAAATAGGTAAGAGGCCTGTAGATAACTCAAACACTAGTATAATAATAAATATCAGACACAATGACAGCTACATACCAGCCTGCATCCCACTGCTGGCTTTCCTCTGAAGCTAAGCACGGTTGGTTCTGGTCAGTTCCTGGATGGGAGACCAGATGCTGCTGGAAGTGGTGTTGGAGCGCCGGTAGGAGGCACTCTTTCCTCTGGTCTAAAGAAATGCCCCACGGCAATGATTAGGGACATTGCCCTCTGTAGGGTGCCACCTTTCGGATAGGATGTATCCGGGTATCCTGACTCTCTGTGGTCACTAAAGATCCCATGGAAATTATCGTAAGAGTCGGGGTGTTATCTAAGTGTCCTGGCTAAATTCCAAATCTGGCCCTCATACCATCACGGCCACCAAATCACCCCCAACTTCCAATTGGCTCGATCATCCCCTGTAACTATTCCCCAGGTTGTTGCTGTAAATGAGAATGCGTTCTCAGTGAACCTCCCTGGTAAAAGACCTTAACTGTCTCTTTTCTCCTTAGCCATCCTGTTTGCTCTGTCTGTGTTTGGACCTGCCTTCGGCTTCCTGCTGGGCTCCGTCATGCTGAGGATCTATGTGGACGTGGACAGAACCGGCTCAGGTAGGTACTGTGTTTGGATCGTCACATTGGTGGCCGAGGTTTGGTGGCTGGTTTAGAGGGTGGGATTGTATAGCTTGGGTTTAGAGGGTGGGATTGTATAGCTTGGGCTTAGAGGGTGGGATTGTATAGCTTGGGTTTAGAGGGTGGGATTGTATAGCTTGGGTTTAGAGGGTGGGATTGTATAGCTTGGGCTTAGAGGGTGGGATTGTATAGCTTGGGCTTAGAGGGTGGGATTGTATAGTTTGGGTTTAGAGGGTGGGATTGTATAGCTTGGGCTTAGAGGGTGGGATTGTATAGCTTGGGTTTAGAGGGTGGGATTGTATAGCTTGGGTTTAGAGGGTGGGATTGTATAGCTTGGGCTTAGGGTGGGATTGTATAGCTTGGGTTTAGAGGGTGGGATTGTATAGCTTGGGTTTAGAGGGTGGGATTGTATAGCTTGGGTTTAGAGCGTGGGATTGTATAGCTTGGGTTTAGAGCGTGGGATTGTATAGCTTGGGTTTAGAGGGTGGGATTGTATAGCTTGGGTTTAGAGGGTGGGATTGTATAGCTTGGGCTTAGAGGGTGAGATTGTATAGCTTGGGCTTAGAGGGTGGGATTGTATAGCTTGGGTTTAGAGGGTGGGATTGTATACCTTGGGTTTAGAGGGTGGGATTGTATAGCTTGGGCTTAGAGGGTGGGATTGTATAGCTTGGGTTTAGAGGGTGGGATTGTATAGCTTGGGTTTAGAGGGTGGGATTGTACAGCTTGGGCTTAGAGGGTGGGATTGTATAGCTTGGGTTTAGAGGGTGGGATTGTATAGCTTGGGCTTAGAGGGTGAGATTGTATAGCTTGGGTTTAGAGGGTGGGATTGTATAGCTTGGGTTTAGAGGGTGGGATTGTATAGCTTGGGCTTAGAGGGTGGGATTGTATAGCTTGGGCTTAGAGGGTGGGATTGTATAGCTTGGGTTTAGAGGGTGGGATTGTATAGCTTGGGCTTAGAGGGTGGGATTGTATAGCTTGGGCTTAGAGGGTGGGATTGTATAGCTTGGTCTTAGAGGGTGGGATGTATAGCTTGGGTTTAGAGGGTGGGATTGTATAGCTTGGGTTTAGAGGGTGGGATTGTATAGCTTGGGCTTAGAGGGTGGGATTGTATAGCTTGGGTTTAGAGGGTGGGATTGTATAGCTTGGGCTTAGAGGGTGGGATTGTATAGCTTGGGCTTAGAGGGTGGGATTGTATAGCTTGGGCTTAGAGGGTGGGATTGTATAGCTTGGGTTTAGAGGGTGGGATTGTATAGCTTGGGTTTAGAGGGTGGGATTGTATAGCTTGGGCTTAGAGGGTGGGATTGTATAGCTTGGGCTTAGAGGGTGGGATTGTATAGCTTGTGCTTAGAGGGTGGGATTGTATAGCTTGGGTTTAGAGGGTGGGATTGTATAGCTTGGGTTTAGAGGGTGGGATTGTATAGCTTGGGCTTAGAGGGTGGGATTGTATAGCTTGGGTTTAGAGGGTGGGATTGTATAGCTTGTGCTTAGAGGGTGGGATTGTATAGCTTGGGCTTAGAGGGTGGGATTGTATAGCTTGGGTTTAGAGGGTGGGATTGTATAGCTTGTGCTTAGAGGGTGGGATTGTATAGCTTGGGCTTAGAGGGTGGGATTGTATAGCTTGGGTTTAGAGGGTGGGATTGTATAGCTTGTGCTTAGAGGGTGGGATTGTATAGCTTGGGCTTAGAGGGTGGGATTGTATAGCTTGGGTTTAGATGGTGGGATTGTATAGCTTGGGCTTAGAGGGTGGGATTGTATAGCTTGGGTTTAGAGGGTGGGATTGTATAGCTTGGGCTTAGAGGGTGGGATTGTATAGCTTGGGCTTAGAGGGTGGGATTGTATAGCTTGGGCTTAGAGGGTGGGATTGTATAGCTTGGGTTTAGAGGGTGGGATTGTATAGCTTGGGCTTAGAGGGTGGGATTGTATAGCTTGGGCTTAGAGGGTGGGATTGTATAGCTTGGGCTTAGAGGGTGGGATTGTATAGCTTGGGTTTAGAGGGTGGGATTGTATAGCTTGGGTTTAGAGGGTGGGATTGTATAGCTTGGGCTTAGAGGGTGGGATTGTATATCTTGGGTTTAGAGGGTGGGATTGTATAGCTTGGGCTTAGAGGGTGGGATTGTATAGCTTGGGCTTAGAGGGTGGGATTGTATAGCTTGGGCTTAGAGGGTGGGATTGTATAGTTTGGGTTTAGAGGGTGGGATTGTATAGCTTGGTCTTAGAGGGTGGGATTGTATAGCTTGGGTTTAGAGGGTGGGATTGTATAGCTTGGTCTTAGAGGGTGGGATTGTATAGCTTGGGTTTAGAGGGTGGGATTGTATAGCTTGGGTTTAGAGGGTGGGATTGTATAGCTTGGGTTTAGAGGGTGGGATTGTATAGCTTGGGTTTAGAGGGTGGGATTGTATAGCTTGGGCTTAGAGGGTGGGATTGTATAGCTTGGGTTTAGAGGGTGGGATTGTATAGCTTGGGTTTAGAGGGTGGGATTGTATAGCTTGGGTTTAGAGGGTGGGATTGTATAGCTTGGGTTTAGAGGGTGGGATTGTATAGCTTGGGCTTAGAGGGTGGGATTGTATAGCTTGGGTTTAGAGGGTGGGCTTGTATAGCTTGGACTTAGAGGATGGGATTGTATAGCATGGGTTTAGAGGGTGGGATTGTATAGCTTGGGTTTAGAGGGTGGGATTGTATAGCTTGGGTTTAGAGGGTTGGATTGTATAGCTTGGGTTTAGAGGGTGGGATTGTATAGCTTGGGTTTAGAGGGTTGGATTGTATAGCTTGGGTTTAGAGCGTGGGATTGTATAGCTTGGGTTTAGAGGGTGGGATTGTATAGCTTGGGTTTAGAGGGTGGGATTGTATAGCTTGGGTTTAGAGGGTGGGATTGTATAGCTTGTGCTTAGAGCGTGGGATTGTATAGCTTGGGTTTAGAGGGTGGGATTGTATAGCTTGGGTTTAGAGGGTGGGATTGTATAGCTTGGGTTTAGAGGGTGGGATTGTATAGCTTGGGTTTAGAGGGTGGGATTGTATAGCTTGGGCTTAGAGGGTGGGATTGTATAGTTTGGGTTTAGAGGGTGGGATTGTATAGCTTGGGTTTAGAGGGTGGGATTGTATAGCTTGGGCTCATATTGAAAAGCTGTTAACGATCTGCTTCTGTCTCTGTTCCTGCCTTGGTCGCTCTGTTACGATCTCAATCTCTCTCTGTCCTTTCTCCTCCTCTCTCCCTCCCTCTAACTGTCCTCTCTCCTCTCTCCCTCCCTCTAACTTTCCTCTCTGTCTCTCTCTCTCTCCCTCTCTCTAACTTTCCTCTCTCTCTCTCCCTCCCTCTAACTGTCCTCTCTCTCTCACTCTCTCTCCCTCCCTCTAACTTTCCTCTCTGTCTCTCTCTCTCTCCCTCTCTCTAACTTTCCTCTCTCTCTCCCTCTCTCTCTCTCCCTCCCTCTAACTTTCCTCTCTGTCTCTCTCTCTCTCCCTCTCTCTCTCTCTCCCTCCCTCTAACTTTCCTCTCTGTCTCTCTCTCTCTCCCTCTCTCTCTCTCTCCCTCCCTCTAACTTTCCTCTCTGTCTCTCTCTCTCCCTCTCTTCACACCCTCCCTCTAACTTTCCTCTCTCCTCTCTTCCTCCCTCTAACTTTCCTCTCTGTCTCTCTCTCTCTCCCTCTCTCTTCACACCCTCCCTCTAACCTTCCTCTCTCCTCTCTCCCTCCAGTCACCAACGCTGAGCTGGCCCCTACAGACCCTCGCTGGGTGGGTGCGTGGTGGATGGGCCTCCTCATCTCCTCTGCCAGCCTAGCCCTGACCTCCATCCCATACTTCTTCTTTCCTCGCAGCATGCTGCTGGAAGGCAATGTGGGTAACACTCCGTCACTAAAGTTCTGTCCCAAAATGCACCCTATTCCCTATATAGTGAACGACCTTTGACCAGGGGTCCTATTCCCTACATAGTGAACGACCTTTGACCAGGGGTCCTATTCCCTATATAGTGAACGATCTTTGACCAGGGGTCCTATTCCCTACATAGTGAACGACCTTTGACCAAGGGTCCTATTCCCTATATAGTGAACGACCTTTGACCAGGGGTCCTATTCCCCACATAGTGAACGACCTTTGACCAGGGTTCCTATTCCCTACATAGTGAACGACCTTTGACCAAGGGTCCTATTCCCTACATAGTGAACAACCTTTGACCAGGGGTCTTATTCCCTACATAGTGAACGACCTTTGACCAGGGGATGCATTTGGGATGCAGCCATAAATGCTTAGAATTTGCTAATGAATGTTTCATAAAGTCTGTATGCTGGTACGTGTCACATAAGGTGTTACTAAAATTTCCCGGAGAAACAAAAAACATTACCCAAACCAAAGAGCATGCAGTGCTATGTTATTTTACTTAATAATTCCCCTTCTCACAATACTATCTTCCTCAGGTTGTAAAACCAGGGCCCAGGCGCTAATATAATATCTATCGTCGTGTGTCATTATATGGAATGACTTGAAATACCTACAGCTTAAAAGGAAATATTTTCTGGGTACCTTATTCTCAGGTTATTACTGCCCTCTTCTGGTCTGGAGCCAGTAGTGCAAATGACTGTTACTGTAGACCTATAACACAAAGCAGGGCCTAGACTAGTGTCCTGTCCAGGGGGTGTCCTGGTACATCACGCTGTCTCATTACAGTAGCAGGGCCTAGACTTGTGTTCTGTCCAGGGGGTGTCCTGGTACATCACGCTGTCTCATTACAGTAGCAGGGCCTAGACTAGTGTCCTGTCCAGGGGGTGTCCTGGTACATCACGCTGTCTCATTACAGTAGCAGGGCCTAGACTTGTGTTCTGTCCAGGGGGTGTCCTGGTACATCACGCTGTCTCATTACAGTAGCAGGGCCTAGACTAGTGTCCTGTCCAGGGGGTGTCCTGGTACATCAAGCTGTCTCTACAGAAACAGGAGATAGACTAGTGTCCTGTCCAGGGGGGTGTCCTGGTACATCAAGCTGTCTCACTACGGAACCAGGAGATAGACTAGTGTCCTGTCCAGGGGGTGTCCTGGTACATCAAGCTGTCTCACTACAGAAACAGGAGATAGACTAGTGTCCTGTCCAGGGGGTGTACTGCTACATCAAGCTGTCTCTCTACAGTAACAGGAGATAAACTAGTGTCCTGTCCAGGGGGTGTCCTGGTACATCAAGCTGTCTCTCTACAGTAACAGGAGATAGACTAGTGTCCTGTCCAGGGGGTGTACTGGTACATCAAGCTGTCTCTCTACAGTAACAGGAGATAGACTAGTGTCCTGTCCAGGGGGTGTACTGGTACATCAAGCTGTCTCACTACAGTAACAGGAGATAGACTAGTGTCCTGTCCAGGGGGTGTCCTGGTACATCAAGCTGTCTCACTACAGTAACAGGAGATAGACTAGTGTCCTGTCCAGGGGGTGTCCTGGTACATCAAGCTGTCTCACTACAGTAACAGGAGATAGACTAGTGTCCTGTCCAGGGGGTGTCCTGGTACATCAAGCTGTCTCACTACAGAAACAGGAGATAGACTAGTGTCCTGTCCAGGGGGTGTCCTGGTACATCAAGCTGTCTCACTACAGAAACAGGAGATAGACTAGTGTCCTGTCCAGGGGGTGTCCTGGTACATCAAGCTGTCTCATTACAGTAGCAGGAGAAAGACTAGTGTCCTGTCCAGGGGGTGTACTGCTACATCAAGCTGTCTCCCTACAGAAACAGGAGATAGACTAGTGTCCTGTCCAGGGGGTGTCCTGGTACATCAAGCTGTCTCACTACAGAAACAGGAGATAGACTAGTGTCCTGTCCAGGGGGTGTCCTGGTACATCACGCTGTCTCATTACAGTAGCAGGAGAAAGACTAGTGTCCTGTCCAGGGGGTGTCCTGGTACATCAAGCTGTCTCACTACAGAAACAGGAGATAGACTAGTGTCCTGTCCAGGGGGTGTCCTGGTACATCAAGCTGTTTCTTTACAGGAACAGTAGATAGATTACAGTCTTGGACAAAAGTTTTGAGAATGACACAAATATTAATTTTCACAAAGTCTGCTGCCTCAGTTTGTATGAAGGCAATTTGCATATACTCCAGAATGTTATGAAGAGTGATCAGATGAATTGCAAAGTCCCTCTTTTCCATGACAATGAACTGAAGCCCCCCCAAAACATTTCCACTGCATTTCATCCCTGCCACAAAAGGACCAGCTGACATCATGTCAGTGATTCTCTCGTTAACACAGGTTTGAGTGTTGACGAGGACAAGGCTGGAGATCACTCTGTCATGCTGGTTGAGTTTGAATAACAGACTGGAAGCTTCAAAAGGAGGTTGGTGCTTGGAATCATTGTTCTTCCTCTGTCAGCCATGGTTACCTGCAAGGAAACACGTGCCGTCATCATTGCTTTGCACAAAAAGGGCTTCACAGGCAAGGATATTGCTGCCAGTAAGATTGCACCTAAATCAACCATTTATCAGATCATCAATAACTTCAAGGAGATAACGCCCAAGAAAGTCCAGCAAGCACCAGGACCGTCTCCTAAAGTTGATTCAGTTGCGGGTTCGGGGCACCACCAGTACAGAGCTTGCTCAGGAACAGCAGCAGGCAGGTGTGAGTGCATCTGCACGCACAGTGAGGCGAAGACTTTTGGAGGATGGCCTGGTGTCAAGAAGGGCAGCAAAGAGGTCACTTCTCTCCAGGACAAACATCAGGGACAGACTGATATTCTGCAAAAGGTACAGGGATTGGACTGCTGAGGACCTGGGTAAAGTCATTTTCTCTGATGAATCCCCTTTCTGATTGTTTGGGACATCCGGAAAACAGCTTGTCCGGAGAAGACAAGGTGAGCGCTACCATCAGTCAGGATGTGGCCCAGAAGTTAATTGACAGCATGCCAGGGCAGATTGCAGAGGTCTTGAAAAAGATGGGTCAACACTGCAAATATTGACTCTTTGCATTGACTTCATGTAATTATCAATAAAAGCCTTTGACACGTATGAAATGCTTGTAATTATCCTTCAGTATTCCATAGTAACATCTGACACAAATATCTAAAGACACTGAAGCAGCAAACTTTGTGAGAATTAATGTGTGTCCTTCTCAAAACTTTGGCCACGACTGTAGTGTCCTGTCCAGGGGGTGTACTCGTATATATCAAGACTCTCTCTCTCTCTCTCTCTCTCTCTCTGTCTCTCTGTCTCTCTCTCTCTCTGTCTCTCTGTCTCTCTGTCTCTCTCTCTCTCTGTCTCTCTGTCTCTCTGTCTCTCTCTCTCTCTGTCTCTCTCTCTCTGTCTCTCTCTCTGTCTCTCTGTCTCTCTGTCTCTCTCTCTCTCTCTCCGTCTCTATGTCTCTCTGTCTCTCTCTCTCTCTGTCTCTCTCTCTCTCTCCGTCTCTCTGTCTCTCTATAAAACATTTTGAATAATGAAATAAAAACTGCTTCTCTTTTGCTTTCGTCACCACTCTGAAAATATTTGTTTTCCAAAATAAAAGCTCAAATGATGCATGCGTTGTTTCTGCCATACTTAAACCTGAGTGGATCATTTCCTTGCAGAGTGGAACTGAAGCTGCCGTTCAGAATGAAGGCTCCAAAAAGCCAGACTTCTCAATGCTTGATTTCCTGAAGAGTAAGTCCTCTATACACACACACACACACACACACACACACACACACACACACACACACACACACACACACACACACACACACACACTAACACACACACTAACACACGCACACACACACACGCACACACACACACACACACACACACACACACACACACACACACACACACACACACACACACACACACACACACACACACACACACACACACACACACACACACACACACACACACACACACACACACACACACACACACACACACACACACACACACACACACTAACACACACACTAACACACGCACACACACACACACACACCAGCCATTGACCTTTCCATCGCTAGGAGATGTCGTCACTGTTGTTTGTTCTGGTCCCTCTGGCCTCTGTTTTGAGAAACTTTGTTTCACACTTGAATTTTACACTTGTATTGTGTGTTTTATACTGTAGGAGTTCACAGAGTCTGCCCGGTAGCTGCAGTGTTTCTTAGTGAACTGACTAACTTATTTGTGTACGTCTGTGTGTGTGTGTCTGTCCTCTCTGTTCCTCTCTCCTCAGTGTTCCCCAGGCTGTTTGTTCGCCTGCTCCTCAGTCCTCTGTTCCTGCTGTTGGTTCTGTCTCAGTGCTGTTTCTCTTCAGTCATCGCTGGCCTCGCCACCTTCCTCACCAAGTTCCTGGAGAGACAGTACAGCACGACTACCGCTTACAGCAACCTGCTCATAGGTCAGTACAGCACAACTACCGCTTACAGCAACCTGCTCATAGGTCAGTACAGCACGACTACCGCTTACAGCAACCTGCTCGTAGGTCAGTACAGCACGACCACCGCTTACAGCAACCTGCTCATAGGTCAGTACAGCACGACCACCGCTTACAGCAACCTGCTCATAGGTCAGTACAGCACAACTACCGCTTACAGCAACCTGCTCATAGGTCAGTACAGTACAACCACCGCTTACAGCAACCTGCTCATAGGTCAGTACAGCACGACTACCGCTTACAGCAACCTGCTCATAGGTCAGTACAGCACGACCACCGCTTACAGCAACCTGCTCATAGGTCAGTACAGCACGACTACCGCTTACAGCAACCTGCTCATAGGTCAGTACAGCACGACTACCGCTTACAGCAACCTGCTCATAGGTCAGTACAGCACGACTACCGCTTACAGCAACCTGCTCATAGGTCAGTACAGCACAACTACCGCTTACAGAAACCTCCTCATAGGTCAGTACAGTTCTACTGCCTCCTCATAGGTCAGTACAGTTCCACTGCCTCCTCATAGGTCAGTACAGTTCCACTGCCTCCTCATAGGTCAGTACAGTTCCACTGCCTCCTCATAGGTCAGTACAACTGCCTCCTCATAGGTCAGTACAACACACACGACGGACGTACATTTAACCTTTATTTAACTGGGCCAGTCAGTTAAGAACAAATTCTTATTTACAATGACGACCTACCCCGGGCCAAACCCGGACGTCGCTGGGCCAATTGTGCGATATATGGAAACATAAAAGGACCCCTCTTCTCCAGACAGCAAGGCTGCCTACGACAGCTGACAGAACAGTGTCTCGTTAGCTGCTTTGTACTACGCAGGCCTGCGTACACACACACACACACACACACACACACACACACACACACACACACACACACACACACACACACACACACACACATACACACACACACACACACACACACACACACACACACACACACACACACACACACACACACACACACACAAGGTTGAACAGAGGAGCTATTATAACTGATTCATTATTGCTAAACTATAAATACGGTGAAGAGGTCAATCGAAACTCGACCAAAACAATGGAATTTTACATGGGGGGGGGGGGGGGTGGCGACGACACATCTTGAATCTCCTCATTGCTTCCCAGCTAAATTAATCTACATTTTAGTCATTTTTTTTTTATACGTTTGTTTCACACTATTTTGAGGTAAACATCGGAGTATAATGTATGGATGGATGTCAACCCCAACACATGTCATTGTCACCAATCAACTGCATTACAGTTAAAAAAAATATTTTTAAAAAAGACTGACTACCTCCTCCTCTGATTTTGTGTATGCTAGCTATGCTAATCAGTTAACATTTGGCAGTCAGTTCTTCTATACATGACCTGAAAAATAAACAACTTCTAAATGTTAAGCAGCAAAAAAAACAGACAGATATATCCAAAACAAGACTTCAGTAACCACATGGTGGGTCTGTTACAACACATAAATCATGACAGATTTGTACAAATATCCACATTGTTTAACAGATTTGTTGAATGTGCGCCAATCTGAGCAATGGAATGGTCTGCGTTCAATCAAACCCTTTCACCAAATCTTTGTGGAACAGATGAAATGGAGGTACAACTGAATGCATTTATCCCAAGTCCTCTGAGTCAGAGGGGGGGGGGTGCTTTAATCGACATCCACATCTTCGTGCCCGGGAAACAGTGTGTTATCTGCCTTGTTCAGGGGCAGAACGAAAGATGCCCCAACGCTCTAACCACTAGGCTACCTGCCGCCCCAACGCTCTAACCACTAGGCTACCTGCCGCCCCAACGCTCTAACCACTAGGCTACCTGCCGCCCCAACGCTCTAACCACTAGGCTTCCTGCCGCCCCAACGCTCTAACCACTAGGCTACCTGCCGCCCCAACGCTCTAACCACTAGGCTACCTGCCGCCCCAACGCTCTAACCACTAGGCTTCCTGCCGCCCCAACGCTCTAACCACTAGGCTACCTGCCGCCCCAACGCTCTAACCACTAGGCTTCCTGCCGCCCCAACGCTCTAACCACTAGGCTTCCTGCCGCCCCAACGCTCTAACCACTAGGCTACCTGCCGCCCCAACGCTCTAACCACTAGGCTTCCTGCCGCCCCAACGCTCTAACCACTAGGCTACCTGCCGCCCCAACGCTCTAACCACTAGGCTTCCTGCCGCCCCAACGCTCTAACCACTAGGCTACCTGCCGCCCCAACGCTCTAACCACTAGGCTTCCTGCCGCCCCAACGCTCTAACCACTAGGCTACCTGCCGCCCCAACGCTCTAACCACTAGGCTTCCTGCCGCCACAACGCTCTAACCACTCGGCTACCTGCCGCCCCAACGCTCTAACCACTAGGCTACCTGCCGCCCCTACACTCTAACCGCTAGGCTACCTGCCGCCCCTACACTCTAACCACTAGGCCACCCTGCCGCCCTTACACTCTAACCACTAGGCTTCCTGCCGCCCCTACACTCTAACCACTAGGCTTCCTGCCACCCCATAGATGAATGGTGTTTGTGTTTCCTTATTGATCCACTATGTGAAACAGATTAAGTATGGTGAATCTGATCCTACTCGCTCTTTAGCCTACTCAATGGCTGGTATTGATAGTTGGCATGGGTTACAGTTGGCATGGGTTACAGTTGGCATGGAGATGAAGACACAGATCTCTGTTCTTCACTTGGGATTGTTATGATAATGGTTTACATCAAAGAGTTTAACGTACTGCAGTTGTGGATGAATGACAACTGTTGAAAAGGCTGTCCAAGGATGCTGGTAGAGAGTGAGCATTGAAACCGTATTATATATGTTGTCTCGTCCTGTCTCAGCATTCATCTATGTGTATTTTCTGTGGGATCAGCAGTATAGACTGGGACAGAGGTGGCACTCCTAAGGTGGATCAAACCCGTCAAACTACCACGTGTTCACAGTATCTGTGTAGCATCAATGTTCGCCAGCCAGTTATCTAGCTACGCTACAAAAGCTAACGTTAGTAGTTTTGTGAGCTAGCTTTAGATTGGATCAATCTAGCTATTTTTGGAGGCTAAACAGAGCTCTGTGACGGAAGTTGTAGAATCTGTACTTTTGCACCACAAACATTTGTGAATAATCACCAGCAGTGGAAATAATATGCCAACATTACCGGACTAACAAACTGACTGACTAACCTTTCCAGGAACAGTATGCATTGGGTAGAAGCAGCAGATCATTTCATATTCTTTATCCTGTGCCAAACACATTTATTCAGTTGAGTCTACGTTATTAATGTTAGCTGCTGGCTACATGATTGCATCAATGTTAGCCAGCTAGCTATCTAGCTACGCTACTAAAGCTAACGTTAGTAGTTTTGTGAGCTAGCTTTAGATTAGATCAATCTAGCTAGTTTTAGAGGAAACTGATTTTATTAACACATACAGTGCCTTCAGAAAGTATTCATACCCCATGACGTATTCCACATTTTGTTGAAAGTTACTGCTCGGCTGAGGGACCTTACAGATAATTGTATGTGTGGGGTACAGAGATGAGGTAGTCGTTCAAAAAAAAAAAATCACGTTTAACACTATTATTGCTTCCAGAGTGAGTCCATTTTTACTCCTGAAATGATTTAGGATTGCAATAACAAAGGGGATGAATACTTAATTGACTCAAGACGTTTCAGCTTTTCATTTTGAAAACGTGATTACCAGTGGCTTGCGAAAGTATTCACCCCCTTGGCATTTTTCCTATTTTGTTTCCTTAAAAACTGTAATTATAATATAAATTATATTATAAAATTATACAATTTTTGGGGGGTTTGTATAATTTGATTTACATAACATACCTACCACTTTGAAGTTTGAAACAATTGTGAAACAACCAAGAAATAAGACAAAAAAAACAGAAAACTTGAGCGTGCATAACTATTCAACCCCCCCCCCCGAAAGTCAATACTTTCTAGAGCCTGCTTTTGCAGCAATTACAGCTGACAGTCTCTTGGGGTATGTCTCTATAAGCTTGGCACATCTAGCCACTGGGATTTTTGCCCATTCTTCAAGACAAAACTGCTCCAGCTCCTTCAAGTTGGATGGGTTCCGCTGGTGTACAGCAACCTTTAAGTCATACCACAGATTCTCAATTGGATTGAGTTCTGGGCTTTGACTAGGCCATTCCAAGACATTTAAATGTTTCTTCTTAAACCACTCAAGTGTTGCTTTAGCAGTATGCTTAGGGTCATTGTCCTGCTGGAAGACTGAAACAGATTTCCCTAAAAAAATATCCCTGTATTTAGCGCCATCCATCATTCCTTCAATTCTGACCAGTTTCCCAGTCCCTGCCGATGAAAAACAGCATGATGCTGCCACCACCATGCTTCACCGTAGGGATGCTGCCACCACCATGCTTCACTGTGGGGATGGTTTCTCGGGGTGATGAGAGGTGTTGGGTTTGTGCCAGACATAGTGTTTTCCTTGATGGCCAAAAAGCTACATTTTAGTCACATCTGACCAGAGTACCTTCTTCCATATGTTTGGGGAGTCTCCCACATGCCTTTTGGCGAACACCAAACGTGTTTGCTTATTTTTTTCTTTAAGCAATGGCTTTTTTTCTGACCACTTCTCTGTAAAGCCCAGCTCTGTGGAGTGTACGGCTTAAAGTGGTCCTATGGACAGATACTCCAATCTCCGCTGTGGAGCTCTGCAGCTCCTTCAGGGTTATCTTTGGTCTCTTTGTTGCCTCTCTGATTAATGCCCTCCTTGCCTGGTCTGTGAGTTTTGGTGGGCGGCCCTCTCTTGACAGGTTTGTTGTGGTGCCATATTCTTTCAATTTAAAAAAAATGGATTTAATGGTGCTCTGTGGGATGGTCAAAGTTTTGAATATTTTTTTATAACCCAACCCTGATCTGTACTTCTCCACAACTTTGTCCCTGACCCTGTTTTAGAGACCTCCTTGGTCTTCATAGTACCTCTTGCTTGGTGGTGCTTCTTGCTTGGTGGTGTTCCAGACTCTGAGTCCTTTCAGAACAGGTGTATATACACTGAGATTATGTGACAGATCATGTGACACTTAGATTGCACACAGGTGGACTTTATTTAACTAATTGTGTGACTTCTGAAGGTAATTGGTTGCCTTTTTAGGGGATTCATAGCAAAGGGGTTGAATACATACACACACCACTTTACAGGTTTTACATTTCACTTCACCAATTGGGACTATTTTGTGTATGTCCATTACATGAAATCCAAATCCATTGAAAACTCATATATTCAGTGTTTTTTTAACCAGGCAAGTCAGTTAAGAACAAATTATTATTTTCAATGACGGCCTAGGAACAGCGGGTTAACTGTCCTGTTCAGGGGCAGAACGACAGATTTGTTCCTTGTCAGCTCGGGGGTTTGAACTTGCAGCCTTCTGGTTAATAGTCCAACACTCTAACCACTAGGCTACCCTGCCCCCTCTACACTCTAACCACTAGGCTACCCTGCCCCCTCTACACTCTAACCACTAGGCTACCCTGCCTCCTCTACACTCTAACCACTAGGCTACCCTGCCTCCTCTACACTCTAACCACTAGGCTACCCTGCCACCTCTACACTCTAACCACTAGGCTACCCTGCCCCCTCTACACTCTAACCACTAGGCTACCCTGCCCCCTCTACACTCTAACCACTAGGCTACCCTGCCGCCAGTATCAGTCTCTGTAACATTCCACTCCTTGTACTCTGTGTCATGTACAATGTAATAGCTGATCATAGACTGGCAACCAGGCTAGTGTTTGTATGCCTGAGACAATTAAGTTGTTCGTATCTTTTTTTAAGACAAATCAGCTCGCTATGCACTCTTTCATACTATCTCTGTCTTTGTAGTTCTGTATGTAGAGATCGATTCAGATACAAAGAGACAGTATACAGATACATACTGTGGAGAAAGTATTTAAATCTATTCTGCTCTCAAAAATCTCGTCTTCTCCCTCAGGTGCGGTGAACCTTCCGTCCGTTGCCGTGGGGATGCTGGTGGGCGGAGTCATCATGAAGAGGACCGGTCTCTCTCTGAAGACCATCCCTCGTTTTTCTGTCGCCATGCTCACCATCTCTGTCCTCCTCATCATCCCTCTCTTCTTCATGGGCTGCCCCACACAGAGGGTGGCGGAGGTCAACTACACACCCCATGGGTGAGTCAGAGGAGGGATCTGCATCTTTGCCAAACAGTTACATATTCGGAGGGCCTTGTCCTGGTTGTTTGGACCATGTAGCACTGACCAATTGGGCCATGTAGCACTGGTTGATTGGGCTGTGTCCTGGTTGATTGGGCCGTGCCCTGGTTGATTGGGCCGTGCCCTGGTTGATTGGGCCGTGCCCTGGTTGATTGGGCCGTGTCCTGGTTGATTGGGCCGTGTCCTGGTTGATTGGGCCGTGTCCTGGTTGATTGGGCCGTGTCCTGGTTGATTGGGCCATGTAACCCTGGTTGATTGGGCCCTGTGCTGGCTGATTGGGCTGTTGTTGATGTGTATGTTAATTGTAGTTTGTCATTTTGGGGAGGCTGTGTTACTGTCTCTGTAGTTTGACAGTTGATATTTTGAAGGTGTTTAAATACATGGAGTTCTAGGGAGGTCATGAGGACTAGAAGACAGAAGCATTTAAATTATTTGTACCAAAAAAAAGAGTTTGTTGAAACACAAGCCCTATCAGGTACATTATTGTCCGGTCTTGAGGACAATTTACTTAATTTAACTTATCTTTTGATATTACACAAGCAAACATACGGAGCCTTGTGAACTTTGTAGAAGACACCGTTAATTAACTAGCCACTTGTGGACACTAAGACAAGGCTACTGTTTGGAGCTGTGCCACTGGTGAACCCAAACAACTAGAGATGTTGTTACTACAGTACAACACCAAACAGAGGCTAATGAACAACAGATAACATTAACAGGAACCCTGGTCTTTACCCATAACTTAACTCCACCCAGAGCTCTACTGAAGAACTTAACTCCACCCAGAGCTCTACTGAAGAACTTAACTCCACCCAGAGCTCTACTGATGAACTTAACTCCACCCAGAGCTCTACTGATGAACTTAACTCCACCCAGAGCTCTACTGAAGAACTTAACTCCACCCAGAGCTCTACTGAAGAACTTAACTCCACCCAGAGCTCTACTGAAGAACTTAACTCCACCCAGAGCTCTACTGATGAACTTAACTCCACCCAGAGCTCTACTGATGAACTTAACTCCACCCAGAGCTCTACTGAAGAACTTAACTCCACCCAGAGCTCTACTGAAGAACTTAACTCCACCCAGAGCTCTACTGATGAACTTAACTCCACCCAGAGCTCTACTGATGAACTTAACTCCACCCAGAGCTCTACTGAAGAACGTAACTCACCCAGAGCTCTACTGATGAACTTAACTCACCCAGAGCTCTACTGATGAACTTAACTCACCCAGAGCTCTACTGATGAACTTAACTCCACCCAGAGCTCTACTGATGAACTTAACTCCACCCAGAGCTCTACTGAAGAACGTAACTCACCCAGAGCTCTACTGATGAACTTAACTCACCCAGAGCTCTACTGATGAACTTAACTCCACCCAGAGCTCTACTGAAGAACTTAACTCCACCCAGAGCTCTACTGATGAACTTAACTCCACCCAGAGCTCTACTGATGAACTTAACTCCACCCAGAGCTCTACTGAAGAACGTAACTCACCCAGAGCTCTACTGATGAACTTAACTCACCCAGAGCTCTACTGATGAACTTAACTCACCCAGAGCTCTACTGATGAACTTAACTCCACCCAGAGCTCTACTGATGAACTTAACTCCAACTACTAACTAACCACCCAGAGCTCTACTGATGAACTTAACTCCACCCAGAGCTCTACTGATGAACTTGAACTCCACCCAGAGCTCTACTGAAGAACTTAACTCCACCCATAGCTCTACTGAAGAACTTAACTCCACCCAGAGCTCTACTGATGAACTTAACTCCACCCAGAGCTCTACTGATGAACTTAACTCCACCCAGAGCTCTACTGAAGAACTTAACTCCACCCAGAGCTCTACTGAAGAACTTAACTCCACCCAGAGCTCTACTGATGAACTTAACTCCACCCAGAGCTCTACTGATGAACTTAACTCCACCCAGAGCTCTACTGAAGAACGTAACTCACCCAGAGCTCTACTGATGTAACTCACCCAGAGCTCTAATGAACTAACTTAACTCACCCAGAGCTCTACTGATGAACTTAACTCACCCAGAGCTCTACTGATGAACTTAACTCCACCCAGAGCTCTACTGATGAACTTAACTCCACCCAGAGCTCTACTGAAGAACGTAACTCACCCAGAGCTCTACTGATGAACTTAACTCACCCAGAGCTCTACTGATGAACTTAACTCACCCAGAGCTCTACTGATGAACTTAACTCCACCCAGAGCTCTACTGATGAACGTAACTCACCCAGAGCTCTACTGATGAACTTAACTCCACCCAGAGCTCTACTGATGAACTTAACTCCACCCAGAGCTCTACTGATGAACTTAACTCCACCCAGAGCTCTACTGATGAACGTAACTCACCCAGAGCTCTACTGATGAACTTAACTCCACCCAGAGCTCTACTGATGAACTTAACTCCACCCAGAGCTCTACTGATGAACGTAACTCCACCCAGAGCTCTACTGATTAACTTAACTCCACCCAGAGCTCTACTGATTAACTTAACTCACCCAGAGCTCTACTGATGAACGTAACTCACCCAGAGCTCTACTGATGAACGTAACTCACCCAGAGCTCTACTGAAGAACGTAACTCACCCAGAGATCTACTGATGAACTTAACTCCACCCAGAGCTCTACTGATTAACTTAACTCCACCCAGAGCTCTACTGATGAACGCAACTCACCCAGAGCTCTACTGATGAACGTAACTCACCCAGAGCTCTACTGATGAACGTAACTCACCCAGAGCTCTACTGATGAACTTAACTCCACCCAGAACTCTGCAGTGATCTCATAACCCTTATATAAATATGGAAATGCCCTTTTCACACTATTGAGCTGAGCCGAGCTGAACCAAGCCTAGCTAGCCTTGTACTCATCTGGCCTGCTTAGACATTCACCACAGTTCCTGGAACCTTGCAGGAAAGGTCCATATGAAAAGACAATATCTGAGCCAGCTCAGCACAATAATGTGGATATCGGGTACAACTCTATTGTGACACACTAAACCATTCTCTAAACATCTTCTCCCCCCCCCCCCTACAGGTTTCTGGCCACCTGTTATTCCAACTGCTCCTGTCCTGCTTACTCCTTTAACCCAGTGTGTGGATCTGACAACACTGAGTACCTGTCTCCCTGCCACGCAGGCTGCAAAGAGTACACCAAAGACCCCAAGAACAAATTCAGGGTTCTGGTAGGTGGCCATTTAATCTCAGGTTTCTGATGAGTGCACATTTATCCGCTTTGATTTGCATAAAAGATACGTCAGAATGAAGTTAGGGAAGTAGTATGACATAACTGAACAAATGGTAATGTTACAGATGTAGGGTCTTAATTTGATCATCCAGTACTTAAGTCATTTTTTTGGGGTAACTGTACTTTACTTTACTATATATATTTTTGACAACTTTAATTTCACTACATTCCTAAAGAAAATAATGTACTTTTTTACTCCGTACATTTTCCCCTGACACCCAAAAGTACTCGTTACATTTTGAATGTTTAGCAGGACAGGAATAAGGTCTAATTCACACACGTATCAAGAGAACATCCCTGGTCATCTCTACTGCCTCTGATCCGGAGGACTCACTAAACACATACTTTGTTTGTAAATGATGTCTGAGTGTTGAAGTGTGCCCCCGGCTATCCGTAAATTAAGAAAACAAGAAATGGTGCCATCTTTATTGCTTAATATAATGAATTTTAAATGATTTATACTTTAACGTTTGATACTTAAGTATATTAAAAATCAAAAACTTTTTGACTTTTACTCAAGTAGTATTTTACTGGGTGACTTTCACTTTGAGTAATTTTCTATTAAGGTATCTTTACTTTTACTCGAGTATGTTTCCACCACCGATTGTAGCGTATTCAAGGTTTATAAAACCGTCTAAAGTTTCCACTTAAAAATGTCAGACTTGATTTGCCTTAACAAAAAAATGCATCAAACCCCTTACAAAAATGTCCATTAATTATAATCCACAAAATAATTCAAATTTTCCTGTTACCGCCATGTCCTGGTATTCTCCTACTGTAAGAAACTGGTCAAATTAAGATCCTACATCTGTACGGTCTAAATCTTCAACCGTTTAAACTGATTAAACCCAGTTTAGGAGAGTGTATTGGTCAGCAAGGCAGTCAGACACATAGCGCTATGTGTCTGACTGTGTGCTACAGTCTCTACCTACAGTACAGCTACACGGTATGGATGGTTAACAATCAATGGGCCAGTCCAATCCATCTGTAATCGGCCCTGGGACACAGGAAGTGTTTTAAGTGGAGTTAAACCACTTGTAGATGTTGCAGTAGTAGTGTAATCTATAAGCAGGAGTACTGTGGCAAGGCTACTAGTTATATTGACTCGACTTGGTGTATATAATAGTCACTGCATGGCCATTATGTTGACTAGTTGAATTAGTTAAACTTCAAGTCAGACCAAGAGTTAACTGTAGTTAATTAATTACAGTACTTTCAAATCAGTATAGGTTATCAATCGTTCACAATTTAGCCGTTGTCTTAATGAAAACAAGTCATTTTGTACATTTTACTTCTTGAATCTGAGAAATGTATGGCATACTTGTATGTGTTGTCTATCTTTATATATTGACACTGGTGTCTTCTGTGCTCTTCTTCTTCTGGAGTAGAAGTACACAGACTGTATCTGCATAGCTTACAGCCAGGGTAGTGGTGGGGGTACTGCCCGCCCCGGTCCTTGCCCCAACCAATGTCCTCACTTCCTGCTTCCTGTCATGTTCCTCATCTCTCTGGCTGGGTTGATCGCCTCCCTAACACACAACCCCATCTATATGATGGTCCTCAGGTAACCTCCCCAACACACAACCCCATCTATATGATGGTCCTCAGGTAACCTCCCTAACACACAACTCCATCTATATGATGGTCCTTCCTCCCTAACACACAACTCCATCTATATGATGGTCCTCCCTCCCTAACACACAACCCCATCTATATGATGGTCCTCCCTCCCTAACACACAACCCCATCTATATGATGGTCCTCCCTCCCTAACACACAACCCCATCTATATGATGGTCCTCCCTCCCTAACACACAACCCCATCTATATGATGGTCCTCCCTCCCTAACACACAACCCCATCTATATGATGGTCCTCAGGTAACCTCTCTAACACACAACCCCATCTATATGATGGTCCTCCCTCCCTAACACACAACCCTATCTATATGGTGAAATATATTTGGATTTGTTAAACACTTTTTTGGTTACTTCATGATTCCATATGTGTTATTTCATAGTTTTCATGTCTTCACTATTATTCTACAATGTAGAAAATAGTAAAAATAAAGAAAAACCCTTGAATGAGTAGGTGTGTCTAAACCTTTGACTGGTAGTGAATATGATGGTCCTCAGCTAAATAATGGCTGGATAAAGTGTCATTTAATTTAATTGTTCATTATAATTTGATTTGATGTGAAATACTCCTCATGAGTACCACAAAGTCCATAGAGAAGAAAACAATGAACATTTAAACTAAAGCATCATTTTAATAATAAAAAAAAATGTAATCTATCTTACTTTGCTTGAATTGTTTCAGAACTGTTCCCCATGAAGATAAATCCTTTGCCATAGGAGTCCAGTTTTTGCTCATGAGAGTACTTGGTAAGTATACTCTTTTATCTTCTTCATATAGACAGATGTTCCTAAAGCAATACACAATAGAATACAATGACATATCAAATCCACCGCTCCAGGATATGACCCGTCTTCAAGGATATGACCCGTCTTCTAGGATATGACCCGTCTTCAAGGATATGACCCGTCTTCTAGGATATGACCCGTCTTCAAGGATATGACCCGTCTTCAAGGATATGACCCGTCTTCTAGGATATGACCCGTCTTCTAGGATATGACCCGTCTTCTAGGATATGACCCGTCTTCTAGGATATGACCCGTCTTCCAGGATATGACACGTCTTCTAGGATATGACCCGTCTTCTAGGATATGACCCGTCTTCTAGGATATGACCCGTCTTCCAGGATATGACCCGTCTTCTAGGATATGACCCGTCTTCTAGGATATGACCCGTCTTCCAGGATATGACCCGTCTTCCAGGATATGACCCGCCTTCTAGGATATGACCCGCCTTCCAGGATATGACCCGCCTTCTAGGATATGACCCGTCTTCCAGGATATGACCCGCCTTCTAGGATATGACACGCCTTCTAGGATATGACCCGCCTTCTAGGATATGACCCGCCTTCTAGGATATGACCCGCCTTCCAGGATATGACCCGTCTTCTAGGATATGACCCGCCTTCCAGGATATGACCCGCCTTCCAGGATATGACCCGTCTGCTAGGATATGACCCGCCTTCTAGGGTATGACCCGCCTTCTAGGGTATGACCCGCCTTCTAGGATATGACCCGCCTTCCAGGATATGACACGCCTTCTAGGATATGACCCGCCTTCTAGGATATGACCCGCCTTCTAGGATATGACCCGTCTTCCAGGATATGACCAGTCTTCTAGGATATGACCCGTCTTCTAGGATATGACCCGTCTTCTAGGATATGACCCGTCTTCCAGGATATGACCCGTCTTCTAGGATATGACCCGTCTTCTTGGATATGACCCGTCTTCCAGGATATGACCCATCTTCTAGGATATGACCCGTCTTCTAGGATATGACCCGTCTTCCAGGATATGACCCGTCTTCCAGGATATGACCCGTCTTCGAGGATATGACCCGTCTTCCAGGATATGACCCGTCTTCTAGGATATGACCCGTCTTCTAGGATATGACCCTTCTTCTAGGATATGACCCGTCTTCTAGGATATGACCCGTCTGCTAGGATATGACCCGTCTGCTAGGATATGACCCGTCTTCTAGTATATGACCCGTCTTCTAGGATATGACCCGTCTTCCAGGATATGACCCGTCTTCCAGGATATGACCCGTCTTCCAGGATATGACCCGTCTTCTAGGATATGACCCGTCTTCTAGGATATGACCCGTCTTCTAGGATATGACCCGTCTTCCAGGATATGACCCGTCTTCCAGGATATGACCCGTCTTCCAGGATATGACCCGTCTTCTAGGATATGACCCGTCTTCCAGGATATGACCCGTCTTCCAGGATATGACCCGTCTTCTAGGATTTGACCCGTCTTCTAGGATATGACCCGTCTTCTAGGATATGACCCGTCTTCCAGGATATGACCCGTCTTCCAGGATATGACCCGTCTTCTAGGATATGACCCGTCTTCCAGGATATGACCCGTCTTCCAGGATATGACCCGTCTTCCAGGATATGACCCGTCTTCCAGGATATGACCCGTCTTCTAGGATATGACCCGTCTTCTAGGATATGACCCATCTTCCAGGATATGACCCGTCTTCTAGGATATGACCCGTCTTCCAGGATATGACCCGTCTTCTAGGATATGACCCGTCTTCTAGGATATGACCCGTCTTCTAGGATATGACCCGTCTTCTAGGATATGACCCGTCTTCCAGGATATGACCCGTCTTCTAGGATATGACCCTGCCTTATCATCCGTCAATGCAGTGTTACAGTGCCCTCTAGTGGATTACAACTATATTGAAATGCCGTTATTTTCTATGAACAGTGTTAATGTTTAGAGTTATTATAGAGTCTTATTGTATTATAATAGCCTGGTTACCAGCCCTATTCCGCATGGCCATCCTCAGCTCCTGTATATAATGTTATGTATTGTGTGATCCTCCTCTATTCTAGCCTGGTTACCAGCCCCAGCCCTGTTCCGCATGGCCATCCTCAGCTCCTGTATATAATGTTATGTATTGTGTGATCCTCCTCTATTCTAGCCTGGTTACCAGCCCCAGCCCTGTTCGGCATGACCATCGACAGCTCCTGTATATAATGTTATGTATTGTGTGATCCTCCTCTATTCTAGCCTGGTTACCAGCCCCAGCCCTGTTCGGCATGACCATCGACAGCTCCTGTATATAACGTTATGTATTGTGTGATCCTCCTCTATTCTAGCCTGGTTACCAGCCCCAGCCCTGTTCGGCATTGTCATCGACAGCTCCTGTATTTGGTGGAAACATGCCTGTGGCAACCGGCTGGGCTGTGGTTACTATGACAATAACATCCTGAGGAACAGGTAAGAATGCAACTATTGTCATGCCTCGTTTATACAAGTGAGGATGATTCATTCATTAATGTATGGGTTGATTGATTGGTGGTTGGTTGGTTGATTGATTGGTTGATTGATTGGTGATTGGTTGGTTGACTGGAGTGGTTGATTGATTGATTGGTTGATTGATTGGTGATTGGTTGGTTGGTTGACTGGATTGGTTGACTGATTGGTTGTTTGGATTGGTTTACTGGATTGGTTGACTGATTGGTTGGTTGACTGGATTGGTTGACTGGTTGGTTGGTTGACTGGATTGGTTGACTGATTGGTTGATTGATTGGTTGGTTGACTGGATTGGTTGACTGGATTGGTTGACTGGATTGGTTGACTGGTTGGTTGGTTGCCTGGTTTGGTTGACTGATTGGTTGGTTGACTGGATTGGTTGACTGATTGGTTGATTGATTGGTTGGTTGACTGGATTGGTTGACTGGATTGGTTGACTGATTGGTTGATTGATTGGTTGGTTGACTGGATTGGTTGATTGATTTCCCTGCAGGTACCTGGGCCTGCAGGTGGGAATGTGATATTTACAGTCATGCTATAAACTAGCTCTAACCCTCCTGCCTTATCGTATCTCTGCAGGTACCTGGGCCTGCAGGTGGGAATGTGATATTTACAGTCATGCTATAAACTAGCTCTAACCCTCCTGCCTTTATCGTATCTCTGCAGGTACCTGGGCCTGCAGGTGGGAATGTGATATTTACAGTCATGCTATAAACTAGCTCTAACCCTCCTGCCTTATCGTATCTCTGCAGGTACCTGGGCCTGCAGGAGGGAATGTGATATTTACAGTCATGCTATAAACTAGCTCTAACCCTCCTGCCTTATCGTATCTCTGCAGGTACCTGGGCCTGCAGGTGGGAATGTGATATTTACAGTCATGCTATAAACTAGCTCTAACCCTCCTGCCTTTATCGTATCTCTGCAGGTACCTGGGCCTGCAGGTGGGCTTCAAGGTGATGGGGATCTTCCTGCTTGGTGTGGTGGGCTGGAAGGTCCTGAGGACCAGGGAGTACAGCCTGGAGAAGAGGCCTGATGGACCACTCTGATCTGGGATACGACTGACCTCCTGGCTCCCTACTCCGTCCTCTCTCCCGTCTCACTTTAAAGAGTAGTCTCAGGTCCACTACTGTTCCTTTCAACGGTCTGCTGAGGTGTTCTGTCTGAATGTGCCCCTCCTTTACCCACCTGATCCACCTCACCTGTCTCACATGAGAGAAGTGACTCACCTATCAACTGCCAACTGCCACCATAGAATGTTTCAACGGTCTGCTTAAAGTATTCTCAAACCCAGCTGATCCTCCTGTTAGAGTAGCCTCAGCACTGTTCTCAAACCCAGCTGATCCTCCTGTTAGAGTAGCCTCAGCACTGTTCTCAAACCCTGCTGATCCTCCTGTTAGAGTAGCCTCAGCACTGTTCTCAAACCCTGCTGATCCTCCTGTTAGAGTAGCCTCAGCACTGTTCTCAAACCCTGCTGATCCTCCCGTTAGAGTAGCCTCAGCACTGTTCTCAAACCCAGCTGATCCTCCTGTTAGAGTAGCCTCAGCACTGTTCTCAAACCCTGCTGATCCTCCCGTTAGAGTAGCCTCAGCACTGTTCTCAAACCCAGCTGATCCTCCTGTTAGAGTAGCCTCAGCACTGCTCTCAAACCCTGCTGATCCTCCTGTTAGAGTAGCCTCAGCACTGTTCTCAAACCCTGCTGATCCTCCTGTTAGAGTAGCCTCAGCACTGTTCTCAAACCCAGCTGATCCTCCTGTTAGAGTAGCCTCAGCACTGTTCTCAAACCCTGCTGATCCTCCCGTTAGTAACCTCAGCACTGAAGGACACTCCAGCCCTGGTAAGGGTACTATAACCCTCATACAGGACACTATAGCTCCCCTTCGACTATCCTACACAATCTCCACACGGGGAAGGGGGTCAGTATCCCAACACGGGGAAGGTGGTTCGCAGCAGGGTAGCCTAGTGGTTAGAGCGTTGGACTAGTAACCGAAAGGTTGCAAGTTCGAATCCCCGAGCTGACAAGGTACAAATCTGTCGTTCTGCCCCTGAACAGGCAGTTAACCCACTGTTCCTCGGCCGTCATTGAAAATAAGAATTTGTTCTTAACTGACTTGCCTGGTTAAATAAAGGTAAAATAAATAAATAAAATAAAAAGTGGTTCAATATCCCTCCACGGGGAAGGGGGTCAGTAACCTTACATGGGGAAGGGGGTCAGTAACCTTACATGGGGAAGGGGGTCAGGGGGTCAGTAACCTTACTTGGGGAAGGGGGTCAGTATCACTACATGGGGAAGGGGGTCAGTATCCCTACATGGGGAAGGGGGTCAGTATCCCTACTTGGGGAAGGGGGTCAGTATCCCTACTTGGGGAAGGGGGTCAGTATCCCTACATGGGGAAGGGGGTCAGTATCCCTACATGGGGATGGGGGTCAGGGGGTCAGTATCCCTACATGGGGAAGGGGGTCAGGGGGTCAGTATCCCTACATGGGGAAGGGGGTCAGGGGGTCAGTATCCCTACATGGTCAGGGGGTCAGGGGGTCAGTATCCCTACATGGGGGAAGGGGGTCAGGGGGTCAGTATCCCTACATGGGGAAGGGGGTCAGTATCCCTACATGGGGAAGGGGTCAGTATCCCTACATGGGGAAGGGGGTCAGGGGGTCAGTATCCCTACATGGGGAAGGGGGTCAGTATCCCTACATGGGGAAGGGGGTCAGGGGGTCAGTATCCTTACATGGGGAAGGGGGTCAGTATCCCTACATGGGGGAAGGGGGTCAGTATCCCTACATGGGGGAAGGGGGTCAGTATCCCTACATGGGGAAGGGGGGTCAGTATCCCTACATGGGGAAGGGGGTCAGTATCCCTACATGGGGAAGGGGGTCAGGGGGTCAGTATCCCTACATGGGGAAGGGGGTCAGGGGGTCAGTATCCTTACATGGGGAAGGGGGTCAGTATCCCTACATGGGGAAGGGGGTCAGTATCCCTACTTGGGGAAGGGGGTCAGTATCCCTACTTGGGGAAGGGGGTCAGTATCCCTACTTGGGGAAGGGGGTCAGTATCCCTACATGGGGAAGGGGGTCAGTATCCCTACATGGGGAAGGGGGTCAGGGGGTCAGTATCCCTACATGGGGAAGGGGGTCAGGGGGTCAGTATCCCTACATGGTCAGGGGGTCAGTATCCCTACATGGGGGAAGGGGGTCAGGGGGTCAGTATCCTTACATGGGGAAGGGGGTCAGTATCCCTACATGGGGGAAGGGGGTCAGTATCCCTACATGGGGAAGGGGGGTCAGTATCCCTACATGGGGAAGGGGGTCAGGGGGTCAGTATCCCTACATGGGGAAGGGGGTCAGTATCCCTACTTGGGGAAGGGGTTCAGTATCCTTACATGGGGAAGGGGGTCAGTATCCCTACATGGGGAAGGGGGTCAGTATCCCTACATGGGGAAGGGGGTCAGTATCCCTACTTGGGGAAGGGGGTCAGTATCCCTACTTGGGGAAGGGGGTCAGTATCCCTACTTGGGGAAGGGGGTCAGTATCCCTACATGGGGAAGGGGGTCAGTATCCCTACATGGGGAAGGGGGTCAGGGGGTCAGTATCCCTACATGGGAAGGGGGTCAGGGGGTCAGTATCCCTACATGGGGAAGGGGTCAGGGGTCAGTATCCCTACATGGGGGAAGGGGGTCAGTATCCCTACATGGGGAAGGGGGTCCGACTTGGGGAAGGGGGTCAGTATCCCTACATGGGGAAGGGGGTCAGTATCCCTACATGGGGAAGGGGGTCAGTATCCCTACATGGGGAAGGGGGTCAGGGGGTCAGTATCCCTACATGGGAAGGGGGTCAGGGGGTCAGTATCCCTACATGGGGAAGGGGGTCAGGGGGTCAGTATCCCTACATGGGGGAAGGGGGTCAGTATCCCTACATGGGGAAGGGGGTCCGACTTGGGGAAGGGGGTCAGTATCCCTACATGGGGAAGGGGGTCAGTATCCCTACATGGGGAAGGGGGTCAGGGGGTCAGTATCCCTACATGGGGAAGGGGTCAGGGGGTCAGTATCCCTACATGGGGGAAGGGGTCAGGGGTCAGTATCCCTACATGGGGAAGGGGGTCAGTATCCCTACATGGGGAAGGGGGTCAGTATCCCTACATGGGGAAGGGGGTCAGTATCCCTACATGGGGAAGGGGGTCAGTATCCCTGCATGGGGAAGTGGGGTCAGTATCCCTACATGGGGAAGGGGGTCAGGGGGTCAGTATCCCTACATGGGGGAAGGGGTCAGGGGGTCAGGATCCCTACATGGGGAAGGGGGTCAGTATCCCTTCATGGGGAAGGGGGTCAGTATCCCTACATGGGGAAGGGGGTCAGTATCCCTACATGGGGAAGGGGGTCAGGGGGTCAGTATCCCTACATGGGGAAGGGGGTCAGGGGGTCAGTATCGCTACATGGGGAAGGGGGTCAGTATCCCAGCATGGGGGAAGGGGGGTCAGTATCCCTACATGGGGAAGGGGGTCAGTATCCCTACATGGGGAAGGGGGTCAGTATCCCTACATGGGGAAGGGGGGTCAGTATCCCTACATGGGGGAAGGGGGTCAGTATCCCTACATGGGGAAGGGGGGTCAGTATCCCTACATGGGGAAGGGGGGTCAGTATCCCTACATGGGGAAGGGGGGTCAGTATCCCTACATGGGGAAGGGGGGTCAGTATCCCTACATGGGGAAGGGGGGTCAGTATCCCTACATGGGGAAGGGGGGAAGGGGGTCAGGGGGTCAGTATCCCTACATGGGGAAGGGGGTCAGGGGGTCAGTATCCTTACATGGGGAAGGGGGTCAGTATCCCTACATGGGGAAGGGGGTCAGTATCCCTACATGGGGAAGGGGGTCAGTATCCCTACATGGGGAAGGGGGTCAGTAAAAGGTGTTGATTTTAGATCATTTTGAAGGACGAAACATTGTCTTTGGGTGCACAATGAAAACTGTACACTTGCTGTTATCCCAGGGATGTTGTTCATTCAGGTTTCTAGTTGCAGTAGACAACAAAGTTAAAGCTAGCTTAATATTTAAGTTTGTCTTTAACACAGAGGCATTTTGGTGAGTAACATTATAGAGACTTTTGTATGAGATGTTTAAAAACGTTTTTTTTTTACACAGAATAGTAATTTTATATGATCAATATCTCATCAGCTTTAATCACAATAATATGCTATGCATCAAATATCAATTGCACTGTTTAAATAATTGTTTACTTGTTGAAATAAAATGCCAATACAATATGGTTAGTTTTGGATAATCTTAGTTTGCGTGCCTTATATGCAGCAATAAATACTTGTAACTTCTGTACATAATAAAAATGTTTGTTAATATTGTCTAATTGTTATATTGTGTTGGAAAAGTTAAGAATGGGGGAAAAAGGGATTGTCTGTCTGTATGTCTGTCTGTCTGTAAGTTATCATCATGGGTTACTCAAGTACTAGAGAGGGAGCCAGAGGTAAAGGATGATGTTTGAAGCTGAGTATGCCTTGTGGTCTAACTAATCTAAAATGTAGCGCACAAGAGTTTAAATTAAATTAAAAAAAAGTGGAAAGATTCCCTTTACTTCCGTTTCGCATGACGTCATGTGCCAGAGCAGGAAGGGAGGGGGCGGCAGACAAACAGAGCGAGGAGAGAGCAAACCGCGCATGCGCAGATTGCCGTTGAAGCGGACAGGAGGCGATCCAGTCAGTAGCGCTTCCATCGCGGAGAGAGCAGATTGAACGGGTTGAGGCGTCGCTTTTCAGTTTCACATCCATCATCAGCACCACAACCCCCGGACCACTGGGGAACAAGCGTTTAATTCTCCTACTCTTTTACAAATTTTCCCCAAAAACATGTCTATGGGTAGTGACTTTGGGAACCCTTTAAGGAAATTCAAACTGGTCTTTCTGGGGGAGCAAAGCGGTAAGTCATTCAGAATCGTCGGGAGAAGTTCTGTTCCGGTTGGGGATGACATTAAGCTGACTGTATGCACCTGCTTGGTGTTCACTGTTATACGTTAAGTTTAAATGATCTCTTGATCTATAGGCTTCCTGTACACATTTCTCTTAGTAACAACATATACTACATATTCTATGGGAAAATGTCAAGCAAGTTTTTCTTATGTTTTATCTGTTGAAAATAGTTCAGACGACAACCCCAGTATGAAGTGTTTACAATGTCCGTCTATGGATTTAATTGTTAGGCCTATTTTTTGTTTGATTATACTTTACGCACAACAGGAGCAAAACATTATGATTATTTTTTTGCAGTCCAGTGTCACAACAATTCACGTTTTATAACGCTAATATAATTGTAGCTTGTCACCGATATGTAGGCTACAATTGCTATCTCAAATGGATGGTGTTTATGCGATGATATTGTTTCAAACGCGAGTGCTGTGGTTTAAAAGAGATAAGTGAATTAATTAATTATTCTGTGTATGGCTGAGACACACCCAGGTTGCCAGTGTCTGTCGGTGGGAGAACTTGTGTAGCTGCAGTCTCTCTGCCACTGTATTCTCTCTCTCTCTCTCTCTCTCTCTCTCTCTCTCTCTCTCTCTCTCTACCTCCAGACGATGACTAAGTCATTTGGTAATTTGCATAGTGAAGTGCGCTGGAAAATGTGGTCTAGTATCAAATATATGATCCCAATGAAGGGTTATTATGAATAGATAGACTGATGACCAACTTATCCCTGGCTTATCTTGGCTCAGTTTGTCCCTAAAGGCTCCACTACTCTACACCATTTTATGAGACTTGTTTCATCTCTTCATGTAGGTTCATAGGGTGTGTGGAGAAGTCAAGAGGTTTGTTTTCAGAGGGAGACAGAGGGAGGGGAGGGGGGTTGGAGAGAAATGGAGAGGGAGGGAGTGAGAGAGAAGGATGGAGAGGGAGGGAGACAGAGGGAGGGGAGGGGGGTTGGAGAGAAATGGAGAGGGAGGGAGAGAAAGAGATCAAATCAAAATCAGATCAAATTTTATTGGTCACATACACGTGTTTAACAGATGTTATTGCGAATGTAGCGAAATGCTTGATGGAGATGGAAAGGGAGGGAGTGAGAAGGATGGAGAGGGAGGGAGGGAGAGAGAAGGATGGAGAGTGAGGGAGTGAGAGAGAAGGATGGAGAGGGAGGGAGGGAGAGAGAAGGATGGAGAGGGAGGGAGTGAGAGAGAAGGATGGAGAGGGAGGGAGGGAGAGAGAAGGATGGAGAGGGAGGGAGGGAGAGGGAGGGAGTGAGAGAGAAGGATGGAGAGGGAGGGAGAGAGAGAGAAGGATGGAGAGGGAGGGAGAGAGAGAGAAGGATGTAGAGGGAGGGAGAGAAGGATGAGAGGGAGGGAAGGATGGAGAGGGAGAGAGTGAGAAAGAAGGATGGAGAGGGAGGGACTGAGAAGGATGGAGGGAGGGAGAGAGAGAGAAGAATGAGAGGCAGGGAGTGAGAGAGAAGGATGGAGAAGGAGGGAGAGAGAAGGATGGAGAGGGAGGGAGAGAGAGAAGGATGGAGAGGGAGGGAGAGAGAAGGATGGAGAGGGAGGGAGAGAGAAGGATGAGAGGGAGGGAGAGAGATAAGGATGGAGAGGGAGGGAGAGAGAGAAGGATGAGAGGGAGGGAGAGAGAAGGATGGAGAGGGAGGGAGGGAGAGAGAAGGATGAGAGGGAGGGAGAGAGAGAAGGATGGAGAGGGAGGGAGAGAGAAGGATGAGAGGGAGGGTGAGAGAAGGATGAGAGGGAGGGTGAGAGAAGGATGGAGAGGGAGGGAGAGAGAAGGATGAAAGGGAGGGTGAGAGAAGGATGGAGAGGGAGAGAGAGAGAGGGAGGGAGGGAGAGAGAAGGATGGAGAGGCAGAGATAGACAGATGTGGTTCAGATTCAGTGGGGTCTGAAATGATTGACCCCCTTGATAAAGATGATAAATAATGACTGTACATAATATATTATTAAAATACTGAGCTATATTGTATGCTCGAAAAATCTGGGAAGTTTCATTGTTTTATACTAATACAATCGCTCAGAGAAAGAGATTTTTCTTCTCAAAAAGGTAGGGGTCAAAATGATGGACACCCTTAAAGATTATTATAAATTAAGTCGTCAAAAGTGTAGTATTTGGTCCCATATTCATAGCATGCAATGACTACATCAAGCTTGTGACTCTGCAAACGTGTTTGATGCATTTGCAGTTTGTTTTGGTTGTGTTTCAGATTGTTAAGGGCCCAATAGAAATGAATGGTAAATCATGTGCCATTTTGGAGTCACTTGTATTGTTTTTGGGCTAAACTGTCCTGGAACTTGGTGAAGTTCATGATGCCGTTGAACGTAACAGTCGAAATCATGGGGTAAACGACAGTAAAACAGAGCAGATTCACTTTGGGTCCAGTCTCCTTCCTAGCAGACAGACAGTATCTAGTTTGGGTCCAGTCTCCTTCCTAGCAGACAGACAGTATCTAGTTTGGATCCAGTCTCCTTCCTAGCAGACAGACAGTATCTAGTTTGGATCCAGTCTCCTTCCTAGCAGACAGACAGTATCTAGTTTGGATCCAGTCTCCTTCCTTGCAGACAGACAGTATCTAGTTTAGATCCAGTCTCCTTCCTAGTAGACAGACAGTATCTAGTTTGGATCCAGTCTCCTTCCTCGCAGACAGACAGTATCTAGTTTGGATCCAGTCTCCTTCCTAGCAGACAGACAGTATCTAGTTTGGATCCAGTCTCCTTCCTAGCAGACAGACAGTATCTAGTTTGGATCCAGTCTCCTTCCTAGCAGACAGACAGTATCTAGTTTGGATCCAGTCTCCTTCCTAGCAGACAGACAGTATCTAGTTTGGATCCAGTCTCCTTCCTAGCAGACAGACAATATCTAGTTTGGATCCAGTCTCCTTCCTAGCAGACAGACAGTATCTAGTTTGGATCCAGTCTCCTTCCTAGCAGACAGACAGTATCTAGTTTGGATCCAGTCTCCTTCCTAGCAGACAGACAGTATCTAGTTTGGATCCAGTCTCCTTCCTAGCAGACAGACAGTATCTAGTTTGGATCCAGTCTCCTTCCTAGCAGACAGACAGTATCTAGTTTGGATCCAGTCTCCTTCCTAGCAGACAGACAGTATCTAGTTTGGATCCAGTCTCCTTCCTAGCAGACAGACAGTATCTAGTTTGGATCCAGTCTCCTTCCTAGCAGACAGACAGTATCTAGTTTGGATCCAGTCTCCTTCCTAGCAGACAGACAGTATCTAGTTTGGATCCAGTCTCCTTACTAGCAGACCGACAGTATCTAGTTTGGATCCAGTCTCCTTCCTAGCAGACAGACAGTATCTAGTTTGGATCCAGTCTCCTTCCTAGCCGACAGACAGTATCTAGTTTGGATCCAGTCTCCTTCCTAGCAGACAGACAGTATCTAGTTTGGATCCAGTCTCCTTCCTAGCAGACAGACAGTATCTAGTTTGGATCCAGTCTCCTTCCTAGCAGACAGACAGTATCTAGTTTGGATCCAGTCTCCTTACTAGCAGACAGACAGTATCTAGTTTGGATCCAGTCTCCTTCCTAGCAGACAGACAGTATCTAGTTTGGATCCAGTCTCCTTCCTAGCAGACAGACAGTATCTAGTTTGGATCCAGTCTCCTTCCTAGCAGACAGACAGTATCTAGTTTGGATCCAGTCTCCTTCCTAACAGACAGACAGTATCTAGTTTAGATCCAGTCTCCTCCCTAGCAGACAGACAGTATCTAGTTTGGATCCAGTCTCCTTCCTAGCAGACAGACAGTATCTAGTTTGGATCCAGTCTCCTTCCTAGCAGACAGACAGTATCTAGTTTGGATCCAGTCTCCTTCCTAGCCGACAGACAGTATCTAGTTTGGATCCAGTCTCCTTCCTAGCAGACAGACAGTATCTAGTTTGGGTCCAGTCTCCTTCCTAACAGACAGACAGTATCTAGTTTGGATCCAGTCTCCTTCCTAGCAGACAGACAGTATCTAGTTTGGATCCAGTCTCCTTCCTAGCAGACAGACAGTATCTAGTTTGGATCCAGTCTCCTTCCTTGCAGACAGACAGTATCTAGTTTAGATCCAGTCTCCTTCCTAGCAGACAGACAGTATCTAGTTTGGATCCAGTCTCCTTCCTCGCAGACAGACAGTATCTAGTTTGGATCCAGTCTCCTTCCTAGCAGACAGACAGTATCTAGTTTGGATCCAGTCTCCTTCCTAGCAGACAGACAGTATCTAGTTTGGATCCAGTCTCCTTCCTAGCAGACAGACAGTATCTAGTTTGGATCCAGTCTCCTTCCTAGCAGACAGACAGTATCTAGTTTGGATCCAGTCTCCTTCCTAGCAGACAGACAGTATCTAGTTTGGATCCAGTCTCCTTCCTAGCAGACAGACAGTATCTAGTTTGGATCCAGTCTCCTTCCTAGCAGACAGACAGTATCTAGTTTGGATCCAGTCTCCTTCCTAGCAGACAGACAGTATCTAGTTTGGATCCAGTCTCCTTCCTAGCAGACAGACAGTATCTAGTTTGGATCCAGTCTCCTTCTAGCAGACAGACAGTATCTAGTTTGGATCCAGTCTCCTTCCTAGCAGACAGACAGTATCTAGTTTGGATCCAGTCTCCTTCCTAGCAGACAGACAGTATCTAGTTTGGATCCAGTCTCCTTCCTAGCAGACAGACAGTATCTAGTTTGGATCCAGTCTCCTTCCTAGCAGACAGACAGTATCTAGTTTGGATCCAGTCTCCTTCCTAGCAGACAGACAGTATCTAGTTTGGATCCAGTCTCCTTCCTAGCAGACAGACAGTATCTAGTTTGGATCCAGTCTCCTTCCTAGCAGACAGACAGTATCTAGTTTGGATCCAGTCTCCTTCCTAGCAGACAGACAGTATCTAGTTTGGATCCAGTCTCCTTCCTAGCAGACAGACAGTATCTAGTTTGGATCCAGTCTCCTTCCTAGCAGACAGACAGTATCTAGTTTGGATCCAGTCTCCTTCCTAGCAGACAGACAGTATCTAGTTTGGATCCAGTCTCCTTCCTAACAGACAGACAGTATCTAGTTTAGATCCAGTCTCCTCCCTAGCAGACAGACAGTATCTAGTTTGGATCCAGTCTCCTTCCTAGCAGACAGACAGTATCTAGTTTGGATCCAGTCTCCTTCCTAGCAGACAGACAGTATCTAGTTTGGATCCAGTCTCCTTCCTAGCCGACAGACAGTATCTAGTTTGGATCCAGTCTCCTTCCTAGCAGACAGACAGTATCTAGTTTAGATCCAGTCTCCTCCCTAGCAGACAGACAGTATCTAGTTTGGATCCAGTCTCCTTCCTAACAGACAGACAGTATCTAGTTTAGATCCAGTCTCCTCCCTAGCAGACAGACAGTATCTAGTTTGGATCCAGTCTCCTTCCTAGCAGACAGACAGTATCTAGTTTGGATCCAGTCTCCTTCCTAGCAGACAGACAGTATCTAGTTTGGATCCAGTCTCCTTCCTAACAGACAGACAGTATCTAGTTTAGATCCAGTCTCCTCCCTAGCAGACAGACAGTATCTAGTTTGGATCCAGTCTCCTTCCTAGCAGACAGACAGTATCTAGTTTGGATCCAGTCTCCTTCCTAGCAGACAGACAGTATCTAGTTTGGATCCAGTCTCCTTCCTAGCCGACAGACAGTATCTAGTTTGGATCCAGTCTCCTTCCTAGCAGACAGACAGTATCTAGTTTAGATCCAGTCTCCTCCCTAGCAGACAGACAGTATCTAGTTTGGATCCAGTCTCCTCCCTAGCAGACAGACAGTATCTAGTTTGGATCCAGTCTCCTCCCTAGCAGACAGACAGTATCTAGTTTGGATCCAGTCTCCTTCCTAGCAGACAGACAGTATCTAGTTTGGATCCAGTCTCCTTCCTAACAGACAGACAGTATCTAGTTTGGATCCAGTCTCCTTCCTAGCAGACAGACAGTATCTAGTTTGGATCCAGTCTCCTTCCTAGCAGACAGACAGTATCTAGTTTGGATCCAGTCTCCTTCCTAGCAGACAGACATTATCTAGTTTGGATCCAGTCTCCTTCCTAGCAGACAGACAGTATCTAGTTTGGATCCAGTCTCCTTCCTAGCCGACAGACAGTATCTAGTTTGGATCCAGTCTCCTTCCTAGCAGACAGACAGTATCTAGTTTAGGGCCATTTCAAGTGTTCAGGCTGCTGAGCTGAACTTGTGGAGACGAGGGGGTCCTGACTGGGAGACTCATTTTAAATAAAGCCTGCAGTGGAGGTGAGAGGAGGGGGTCCCGACTGGGAGACTCATTTTAAATAAAGCCTGCAGTGGAGGTGAGAGGAGGGGGTCCCGACTGGGAGACTCATTTTAAATAAAGCCTGCAGTGGAGGTGAGAGGAGGGGGTCCCGACTGGGAGACTCATTTTAAATAAAGCCTGCAGTGGAGGTGAGAGGAGGGGGTCCCGACTGGGAGACTCATTTTAAATAAAGCCTGCAGTGGAGGTGAGAGGAGGGGGTCCCGACTAGGAGACTCATTTTAAATAAAGCCTGCAGTGGAGGTGAGAGGAGGGGGTCCCGACTAGGAGACTCATTTTAAATAAAGCCTGCAGTGGAGGTGAGAGGAGGGGGTCCCGACTGGTGCCGGTCTGGTGGAGAGCCTTGTGTTATCACATTGTGCAGAGCCACAGCCCAGTGCAACCCAGACCCTATGGGGGAGGTAGTCTGTTTCTTAGACACAGCTACGGTATGTTGCCAAATGGGGCCCGGTGCCTTTTTATAGTGCTTTCCTATTGATCAGGGCCCATAGTGACACAGCCCTAGTATATACATGTCCTTTCCTGTTGACCAGGGCCCATAGTGACACAGCCCTAGTATATACACGTCCTTTCCTGTTGACCAGGGCCCATAGTGACACAGCCCTAGTGTATCCACATGCTTTCCTGTTGACCAGGGCCCATAGTGACACAGCCCTAGTATATACATGTCCTTTCCTGTTGACCAGGGCCCATAGTGACACAGCCCTAGTATATACATGTCCTTTCCTGTTGACCAGGGCCCATAGTGACACAGCCCTAGTATATACATGTCCTTTCCTGTTGACCAGGGCCCATAGTGACACAGCCCTAGTATATACATGTCCTTTCCTGTTGACCAGGGCCCATAGTGACACAGCCCTAGTGTATCCACATCCTTCCCTGTTGACCAGGGCCCATAGTGACACAGCCCTAGTATATACATGTCCTTTCCTGTTGACCAGGGCCCATAGTGACACAGCCCTAGTATATACATGTCCTTTCCTGTTGACCAGGGCCCATAGTGACACAGCCCTAGTGTATACATGTCCTTTCCTGTTGACCAGGGCCCATAGTGACACAGCCCTAGTATATACATGTCCTTTCCTGTTGACCAGGGCCCATAGTGACACAGCCCTAGTATATACATGTCCTTTCCTGTTGACCAGGGCCCATAGTGACACAGCCCTAGTGTATCCACGTCCTTTCCTGTTGACCAGGGCCCATAGTGACACAGCCCTAGTGTATCCACATGCTTTCCTGTTGACCAGGGCCCATAGTGACACAGCCCTAGTATATACATGTCCTTTCCTGTTGACCAGGGCCCATAGTGACACAGCCCTAGTGTATCCACATCCTTTCCTGTTGACCAGGGCCCATAGTGACACAGCCCTAGTATATACATGTCCTTTCCTGTTGACCAGGGCCCATAGTGACACAGCCCTAGTATATACACGTCCTTTCCTGTTGACCAGGGCCCATAGTGACACAGCCCTAGTATATACATGTGCTTTCCTGTTGACCAGGGCCCATAGTGACACAGCCCTAGTATATACATGTGCTTTCCTGTTGACCAGGGCCCATAGTGACACAGCCCTAGTGTATCCACATGCTTTCCTGTTGACCAGGGCCCATAGTGACACAGCCCTAGTGTATCCACATGCTTTCCTGTTGACCAGGGCCCATAGTGACACAGCCCTAGTGTATCCACATGCTTTCCTGTTGACCAGGGCCCATAGTGACACAGCCCTAGTATATACATGTCCTTTCCTGTTGACCAGGGCCCATAGTGACACAGCCCTAGTATATACATGTCCTTTCCTGTTGACCAGGGCCCATAGTGACACAGCCCTAGTATATACATGTCCTTTCCTGTTGACCAGGGCCCATAGTGACACAGCCCTAGTATATACATGTCCTTTCCTGTTGACCAGGGCCCATAGTGACACAGCCCTAGTATATACATGTCCTTTCCTGTTGACCAGGGCCCATAGTGACACAGCCCTAGTATATACATGTCCTTTCCTGTTGACCAGGGCCCATAGTGACACAGCCCTAGTATATCCACATCCTTTATCAATGTAAAGGACAGATCGACCATCATTTATTATCGTAAAGTACAGATCGACCCATCGACCATGGTTGGAGCGTTGGACTAGTAACCGGAAGGTTGCAAGTTCGAATCCCCGAGCTGACAAGGTACAAATCTGTCGTCCTGCCCCTGAACAGGGAGTTAACCCACTGTTCCTAGGCCATCATTGAAACTAAGAATTTGTTCTTTACTGACTTGCCTAGTAAAATAGAGGTCAAATTATAATTTTTAATTAAAATTAATGTAAAGGACAGATCGACCGTCATTTATTAATGTAAAGGACAGATCGGCCATCATTTATTAATGTAAAGGACAGATCGACCGTCATTTATTAATGTAAAGGACAGATCGGCCATCATTTATTAATGTAAAGGACAGATCGGCCATCATTTATTAATGTAAAGGACAGATCGGCCATCATTTATTAATGTAAAGGACAGATCGGCCATCATTTATTAATGTAAAGGACAGATCGGCCATCATTTATTAATGTAAAGGACAGATCGACCATCATTTATTAATGTAAAGGACAGATCGGCCATCATTTATTAATGTAAAGGACAGATCGACCATCATTTATTAATGTAAAGGACAGATCGGCCATCATTTATTAATGTAAAGGACAGATCGGCCATCATTTATTCATGTAAATGACAGATCGACCCATCGACCATCATTTATTAATGTAGAGGACAGATCGGCCATAATTTATTAACGTAAAGGACTAAAGTATATCTGGAGAGTTGTGAGCGCAGTGGCTCAAAAGGCTGTGGAGAGCATGGCAGCACATAACACTTGGTTTAGTGGACGGTTAATGCATCCACCCAGCTGACTGAAGAACTCAGTGGAAATGATGGCGGAGGGTCTTTATGAAGTGTTGAGGCCTAAATGGTCTGAGCAAAGACAGTAAAAGTACGCTATGAAAAGAGGTAGAAACTGCTTCTCCAGTAGAAATCCCCGATTGCGCTTGTAGGCGATGTCATAGTGACGTTGGCGAACTAAAGAGGTCATCGGGCGTCTAACGGTGGTCAAACTGCGCTAGTGCAGGCCGAGAATTCAAAAGCCACTCCTTCGATATATAAAGTTGGTTTTTGACAAAAGTGAGAATGTGTGAGTTTGTCACTTTCAGGAGGTTGGAGTAATAAAAGGTTCAACAACTTGAAGACATTGGATCGAATCTAGATTGTTCTTTTAGATTTAGCAAAAATGAACAACTAAGGAATCATTTTGAACATCTCTCTCATTGACTTCTCAAACCCCATATCCCGGGCTGGTCTGCTTGGTCTGTTTTTTCAAGCGTTCCCAGATGTCTTGCGATGTTGTGCCTCTGGGTTTAGAAACTCTTTGGTCTGAGGCTCTGTGCATCCATGAAGCGTCTCAGAGTAAGAGTGCTAATCTAGGATCAGGTCCCTCCTCTTATTCAATATGATTTAAAAGGGAAAACTGTTCCTAGATCAGCAGTCCTACTCTGAGGGACTGTGCACACTAAGGAGAAACAGACAATCACATCTCAAAGATGCTTTCTGTCTGTACACCTTCTGATCTGAAACTTCCGTCATTTGTGTTATTTTGTTTACGCAAGGAGTTTGAATCTGAGAATGTGGCCGTACTTTGAGCGTATTGAGTAATGCAGCCCGCATGTGCAGTGCATTGCGAAAGTATTCGGCCCCCTTGAACTTTGCGAACTTTTGCCACATTTCAGGCTTCAAACATAAAGATATAAAACTGTATTTTTTTGTGAAGAATCAACAACAAGTGGGACACAATCATGAAGTGGAACGACATTTATTGGATATTTCAAACTTTTTTAACAAATCAAAAACGGAAAAATTGGGCGTGCAAAAATTATTCAGCCCCTTTACTTTCAGTGCAGCAAACTCTCTCCAGAAGTTCAGTGAGGATCTCTGAATGATCCAATGTTGACCTAAATGACTAATGATGATAAATACAATCCACCTGTGTGTAATCAAGTTTCCGTATAAATGCACCTGCACTGTGATAGTCTCAGAGGCCCGTTAAAAGCGCAGAGAGCATCATGAAGAACAAGGAACACACCAGGCAGGATTTGGATACAAAAAGATTTCCAAAGCTTTAAACATCCCAAGTAGCACTGTGCAAGCGATAATATTGAAATGGAAGGAGTATCAGACCACTGCAAATCTTCTATCAAGACCTGGCCGTCCCTCTAAACTTTCAGCTCATACAAGGAGAAGACTGATCAGAGATGCAGCCAAGAGGCCCATGATCACTCTGGATGAACTGCAGATATCTACAGCTGAGGTGGGAGACTCTTTCCATAGGACAACAATCAGTCGTATATTGCACAAATCTGACCTTTATGGAAGAGTGGCAAGAAGAAAGCCATTTCTTAAAGATATCCATAAAAAGTGTTGTTTAAAGTTTGCCACAAGCCACCTGGGAGACACACCAAACATGTGGAAGAAGGTGCTCTGGTCAGATGAAACCAAAATTGAACTTTTTGGCAACAATGCAAAAAAATACAGGACCATTCTGGAAGAGAACCTGATGGAGTCTGCAAAAGACCTGAGACTGGGACGGAGATTTGTCTTCCAACAAGACAATGATCCAAAACATAAAGCAAAATCTACAATGGAATGGTTCAAAAATAAACATATCCAGGTGTTAGAATGGCCAAGTCAAAGTCCAGACCTGAATCCAATCGAGAATCTGTGGAAAGAACTGAAAACTGCTGAATACTTTCGCAAGGCACTGTATAATTTATCTCCGTCTGAAGAGTGAAATCAAACTTGGATGTTCTGGTGGTGAAGAAGAAGATGAACGTTAGTGGCAGGTGGGTTGTGGGTAGTGGGTGGTAGCACCTTTCATGCAGGAAGAATGTTAAATGAGTTGTCAGAGAGGCTTCTCTTCTCCTCAACCTTGCTGCCTGGGCTGTGTTGTACAGACCTGGGTTCAAATACTATTGGAAATCATTTAAAATTCTGTATCTGTGCTTGTTGCAATGGAACCCATGACAATTTTTTTTTTTTTAGAAGTGCAAACTACGCCCGTTTGTCATTCAAATGATTTGAAAGATTTCACATAGTATTTGAACCCATGGCTAGGGCTGTGTGGAGGATGGCGAAGCATGGCATCTGGCTCTACCTTCTCTGGCTGGTGAAAGCTGAGGAGGGGTTTCAGCTTGCGGATCAGCTGTTTCTTAAAGTCTGTTTTCGGCTCAACCCACGCTTATTGCGGAAGTGTGCCTCTTTTGCCAACTCTCAGAGCCTCCAGAAAAATTCTAAAGGGTCATTGTTGGAGTGGGTTCACAGATTATCCTGCTCAACCTCTGCCTTTACTTCCTTTACTCATAGGGGTTGAGCCATGGGCAGGTTAATGAGGTATCAGAAAGTACTACAGTCTGCATACACAGTACTTTGTTTTACGTCCCAAATGGCACCCTATTCCCTATATAGTGCACTACTATAGACCAGGACACTATGGCACCCTATTCCCTATATAGTGCACTACTATAGACCAGGACCCTATGACACCCTATTCCCTATAGAGTGCACTACTATAGACCAGGACCTTATGGCTCCATATTCCCTATATAGTGCACTACTATAGGACAGGACCCTATGGCACCCTATTCCCTATATAGTGCACTACTTTAGACCAGGACCCTATGACACCCTATTCCCTATATAGTGCACTACTTTAGACCAGGACCCTATGACACCCTATTCCTTATATAGTGCACTACTATAGGACAGGACCCTATGACACCCTATTCCTTATATAGTGCACTACTATAGACCAGGACCCTATGGCACCCTATTCCTTATATAGTGCACTACTTTAGACCAGGACCCTATGGCACCCTATTCCCTATATAGTGCACTACTATAGACCAGGACCCTATGGCACCCTATTCCCTATATAGCGCACTACTATAGACCAGGACCCTATGGCACCCTATTCCCTATATAGTGCACTACTTTTGGCCAGTTCCCAGAATCAAAGGTCGTGCACTATAAAGGGAATTGTCCTGCTCTTAGAGAGCCTTTCTATTTCTCTATTTTGGTTTGGTCAGGGTGTGATGTGGGGGGGCATTCTATATTTTGTTTTCTATGTTTCTTTATTTCTATGTTTTGCCCCGGGTATGTTCTCAATCAGCTGTCTATCGTTGTCTCTGATTGGGAATCATACTTAGGTAGCCTTTTTTCCCCCTCCTTTCAGTGTGGGTTGTTGTCTTTGTTAGTGGCAAAAAAAAGCCCTTGTAGCTTCACGGTCGTTTTTTTTGTTTTTTTTGTTTAGTTGGCGACATTTTACTAATAAAAGAAAATGTACGCTCACCACGCTGCACCTTGGTCTTCCTTGAACGACGTCCGTGACAGGAGAAGCATGCCATTTGGGATGCAGACACAGGACTTGTAGTGTGATATCCTACATCCCATTGTTGTGAGGTAATCAATCCCATTTTGCTCGATTGGTTTCACCTTAAACAAACAGATGGGAATACGTTTGATAGAAGCACCGGCATCTCTGTCTCTAAAACAAGGTTGCGCTCACTGAACCCAAATAAAGTGTCAAATGGCAGCATTTGATATACATTCACCGGACAGTTTATTAGGTACACCTTAACGAAAATGGATCGCTCCTACAGTCAGTGAGTCACTTGACCGTGGCTTGCTATATAAAGCAGGCAGACAGGCATTGAGGGGTTCAGTTGGAATGGGCCAAACGAATGGCCTACGCAACTTTGAGCGTGATATGATGGTGCGATAGATAAAAGACATCATCTCAGTCCTGTGGGCGAAAATAGTTTATTGGTGATAGGTCGAAGGAGAATGGAAAAAATCGTGTAAGCTAACAGGCGAGCCACAAGCAGACAAATAACAGTGCAGGACAAAAGTGGTGTGCAGAATGGCATCTCTGATCGCACAATTTGTCGATCCTTGTCACCGATTGGCTATTGCAGCAGACGACCACACCGGGTTCTACTCCTATCAGCTAAGAACAAGAAGAAGAGGCTCCAGTAGACACAACAACACTCAACTATTGAGGAGTGGATAAACACTGCCTGGAACATGACAGCGAGTTCAGTTTACTTTAGTACTTGGAAGTAAATATAAATATACTGTACTTATAAAAATCAGAAAACCAGTCAGTATCTGGTGTGACCATTTGCCTCTGAAAACCAGTCAGTGTCTGGTGTGACCCCCATTTACCTCATGAAAACCAGTCAGTATCTGGTGTGACCCCCATTTACCTCATGAAAACCAGTCAGTATCTGGTGTGACCCCCATTTACCTCATGAAAACCAGTCAGTATCTGGTGTGACCCCCATTTACCTCATGAAAACCAGTCAGTATCTGGTGTGACCCCCATTTACCTCATGAAAACCAGTCAGTATCTGGTGTGACCCCCATTTACCTCATGAAAACCAGTCAGTATCTGGTGTGACCCCCATTTACCTCATGAAAACCAGTCAGTATCTGGTGTGACCCCCATTTACCTCATGACAACCAGTCAGTATCTGGTGTGACCCCCATTTACCTCATGAAAACCAGTCAGTATCTGGTGTGACCCCCATTTACCTCATGACAACCAGTCAGTATCTAGTGTGACCAGCATTTACCTCATGAAAACCAGTCAGTATCTGGTGTGATCCCCATTTACCTCATGAAAACCAGTCAGTATCTGGTGTGACCCCCATTTACCTCATGAAAACCAGTCAGTATCTGGTGTGACCCCCATTTACCTCATGAAAACCGGTCAGTATCTGGTGTGACCCCCATTTACCTCATGAAAACCAGTCAGTAACTCGTGTGACCACCATTTACCTCATGAAAACCAGTCAGTATCTGGTGTGACCATTTGCCTCATGAAAACCAGTCAGTATCTGGTGTGACCATCATTTACCTCATGAAAACCAGTCAGTAACTGGTGTCCCCACCATTTGCCTCATGAAAACCAGTCAGTATTTGGTGTGACGACCATTTACCTCATGAAAACCAGTCAGTAACTGGTGTCCCCACCATTTGCCTCATGAAAACCGGTCAGTATCTGGTGTGACCCCCATTTACCTCATGAAAACCAGTCAGTATCTGGTGTGAGTCCCATTTACCTCATGAAAACCAGTCAGTATCTGGTGTAACCACCATTTACCTCATGAAAACCAGTCAGTATCTGGTGTGACCACAATTTGCCTCATGCAGCGTGACACATCGATTTCACATAGAGTTGATCAGGCTGTTGATTGTGGCCTGTGGAATGTTGTCCTACTCCTCTTCAATGGCTGTGTGAAGTTGCTGGATATTGATTGGAACTGGAACACGCTGTCGTACACGTCGATCCAGAGCATCCCAAACATGCTCAATGCGTGACATGTCTGGTGAGTATGCAGGCCATGGAAGAACTGGGATATTTTCAGCTTCCAGGAATTGTGTACAGATCCTTGCGTCATGGGGCTGTGCATTATCATGCTGAAACAGGAAGTGATGGCGGCGTTTGGATGGTATAAAAATGGACTCGTCACGGTATCTTTGTGCATTCAAATTGCCATCGATAAAATTAAATTGTTTTCGTTGTCCGTAGCTTATGCCTGCCCATACCATAACCCCACCTCCTCCATGGGGCACTCAGATCACACCATTGACATCAGCAAACCACACGCCCACACACAACGCCATGCACGATGCCATCTGCCCGGTACAGTTGAAAACTGGGATTAACCCGTGAAGAACACACTTCTCCAGCGTGCCAGTGGTCATCGAAGGTGAGCATTTGCCCACTGAAGTCGGTTACAACGCCAAACTGCAGTCAGGTCAAGACCCTGGTGAGGACGATAAGCATGCAGACGAGCTTCCCTGAGACGATTTCTGACAGTTTGTGCAGAAATCTCCACATCTCAGTTGTGCAAATCAACAGTTTCATCAGATGTCCAGGTGGCTGGTCTGAGATGATCCCACAGGTGAAGAAGCCGGATGTGGAGGTCCTGGGCTGGTGTGGTTACACATAGTCTGTGGTTGTGGAGGTCCTGGGTTGGTGTGGTTACACGTGGTCTGTGGTTGTGAGGCCAGTTGGATGTACTGCCAAATTCTCCAAAATGACATTGGAGGCGGCTTATGGTAGAGAAAATAACATTAAATTCTCTGGCAACATCTCTGGTGGACATTCCTGCAGTCAGCATCCCAATTGTACGTTCCTTCAAAACTTGAGACATCTGTGGTTCACATTTTAGAGTGGCCTTTTATTGTCCCCAGCACAAGGTGCACCTGTGTAATGATCATGCTGTTTAATCACCTTGTTGATATGCCACACCTGTCTGGTGGATGGATTATATTGGCAAATAGAGAAATGCTCAGTAGCAGGGATGTAAATTTCAGCTCATGAAACATGGGACCAACACTTTACATGTTGCGTTATATAGGGAATAGGGTGTAATTTGAGAGCAGCAGCTGTCTTATCTGTCAGTACCCAGTCACAAAGCTGCAGCTGTCTTATCTCTCAGTACCCAGTCACAGAGCAGCAGCTGTCTTATCTCTCAGTACCCAGTCACAGAGCAGCAGCTGTCTTATCTCTCAGTACCCAGTCACAGAGCAGCAGCTGTCTTACATCTCTCAGTACCCAGTCACAGAGCAGCAGCTGTCTTATCTGTCAGTACCCAGTCACAGAGCAGCAGCTGTCTTATCTCTCAGCACCCAGTCACAGAGAAGCAGCTGTCTTACATCTCTCAGTACCCAGTCACAGAGCAGCAGCTGTCTTATCTGTCAGTACCCAGTCACAAAGCAGCAGCTGTCTTATCTCTCAGTACCCAGTCACAGAGCAGCAGCTGTCTTACATCTCTCAGTACCCAGTCATAGAGCAGCAGCTGTCTTATCTGTCAGTACCCAGTCACAGAGCAGCAGCTGTCTTACATCTCTCAGTACCCAGTCATAGAGCAGCAGCTGTCTTATCTCTCAGTACCCAGTCACAGAGCAGCAGCTGTCTTATCTGTCAGTACCCAGTCACAGAGAAGCAGCTGTCTTACATCTCTCAGTACCCAGTCACAGAGCAGCAGCTGTCTTATCTGTCAGTACCCAGTCACAGAGCAGCAGCTGTCTTACATCTCTCAGTACCCAGTCACAGAGCAGCAGCTGTCTTATCTGTCAGTACCCAGTCACAGAGAAGCAGCTGTCTTACATCTCTCAGTACCCAGTCACAGAGCAGCAGCTGTCTTATCTCTCAGCACCCAGTCACAGAGAAGCAGCTGTCTTACATCTCTCAGTACCCAGTCACAGAGCAGCAGCTGTCTTATCTCTCAGTACCCAGTCACAGAGCAGCAGCTGTCTTATCTGTCAGTACCCAGTCACAGAGAAGCAGCTGTCTTACATCTCTCAGTACCCAGTCACAGAGCAGCAGCTGTCTTATCTGTCAGTACCCAGTCACAGAGCAGCAGCTGTCTTATCTCTCAGTACCCAGTCACAGAGCAGCAGCTGTCTTATCTGTCAGTACCCAGTCACAGAGAAGCAGCTGTCTTACATCTCTCAGTACCCAGTCACAGAGCAGCAGCTGTCTTATCTGTCAGTACCCAGTCACAGAGAAGCAGCTGTCTTGCATCTCTCAGTACCCAGTCACAAAGCAGCAGCTGTCTTATCTCTCAGTACCCAGTCACAGAGCAGCAGCTGTCTTATCTGTCAGTACCCAGTCACAGAGAAGCAGCTGTCTTACATCTCTCAGTACCCAGTCACAGAGCAGCAGCTGTCTTATCTCTCAGTACCCAGTCACAGAGCAGCAGCTGTCTTATCTGTCAGTACCCAGTCACAGAGAAGCAGCTGTCTTACATCGCTCAGTACCCAGTCACAGAGCAGCAGCTGTCTTATCTGTCAGTACCCAGTCACAGAGAAGCAGCTGTCTTACATCTCTCAGTACCCAGTCACAAAGCAGCAGCTGTCTTATCTCTCAGTACCCAGTCACAGAGCAGCAGCTGTCTTATCTGTCAGTACCCAGTCACAGAGAAGCAGCTGTCTTACATCTCTCAGTACCCAGTCACAATGCAGCAGCTGTCTTATCTCTCAGTACCCAGTCACAGAGCAGCAGCTGTCTTATCTGTCAGTACCCAGTCACGGAGAAGCAGCTGTCTTACATCTCTCAGTACCCAGTCACAAAGCAGCAGCTGTCTTATCTCTCAGTACCCAGTCACAGAGCAGCAGCTGTCTTATCTGTCAGTACCCAGTCACAGAGCAGCAGCTGTCTTATCTCTCAGTACCCAGTCACAGAGCAGCAGCTGTCTTACATCTCTCAGCACCCAGTCACAGAGCAGCAGCTGTCTTATCTCTCAGTACCCAGTCACAGAGCAGCAGCTGTCTTATCTCTCAGCACCAAGTCACAGAGCAGCAGCTGTCTTATCTGTCAGTACCCAGTCACAGAGAAGCAGCTGTCTTACATCTCTCAGTACCCAGTCACAGAGCAGCAGCTGTCTTATCTGTCAGTACCCAGTCACAGAGAAGCAGCTGTCTTATCTCTCAGTACCCAGTCATAGAGCAGCAGCTGTCTTATCTCTCAGTACCCAGTCACAGAGCAGCAGCTGTCTTACATGTCTCAGTACCCAGTCACAGAGCAGCAGCTGTCTTATCTCTCAGTACCCAATCACAGAGGAGCAGCTGTCTTACATCTCTCAGTACCCAGTCACAGAGATGCACACAGTGTTTTTGACTGGTTCTCCTGTCCTTCAAGTGTAAAACAGTGTTTTTGATTGGTTCTCCTGTCCTTCACATCTGTAACAGTGTTTTTGACTGGTTCTCCTGTCCTTCACATCTATAACAGTGTTTTTGATTGGTTCTCCTGTCCTTCACATCTATAACAGTGTTTTTGATTGGTTCTCCTGTCCTTCACATCTAACCGTGTTTTTGACTGGTTCTCCTGTCCTTCACATCTATAACAGTGTTTTTGATTGGTTCTCCTGTCCTTCACATCTAACACAGTGTTTTTGATTGGTCCTCTAGTCTTTATGCTTATTGGATGGATGGTGGCTATTCCCAGGCCTTCTGATACTGTTGAAGTTGAAGCCTATTGGACAGTCAGCACGGGATAAACAGAGATACCAGATCTTATAGGATCTGCCCAGACTTAGGGACTGAGAGACTGATAGAATGTCCATACTGAGTTGGCAGGGGCTTTGTGTGTGTGTGTGTGTGTGTGTGTGTGTGTGTGTGTGTGTGTGTGTGTGTGTGTGTGTGTGTGTGGTTTTGTGTGTGTGTGTGTGTGTGGTTTTGTGTGTGTGTGTGTGTGTGGTTTTTGTGTGTGTGTGTGTGGTTTTGAGTGCATTCATGTGTGTGTGTGTGTGTGTACCTGTGAGTCCGTTGTCAGCTTGGACAGCTTTAAGTCAATCTGTCAGTCCAGGTTGGATCCCTCCCTTCTCTACCATGGGGCTGTGTTATTGACACGTCCAGCTGCGTCTACAGAAAACTGGGCAGTCTTTTTTTCATTTCACGTTATTGCTCCTGTCCAGGCCCAGTGAGCGGAGCACAGAGCAGCTTCTCGGATGGATTGGGGGAAGCACATCCCTGGTAGTTTTGATCTGTTATTGATTGCCTCAGACTCCCTGTTTAGTGCATTACTGTTGATCAGCTGTCTGAGGCACTGCATCTCAGTGCAAGAGGCGTTACTACAGTCCCTGGTTTGAATCCAGGCTGTATCACATCTGACCGTGATTGGGAGTCCTATAGGGTGGCGCACAATTGGCCCAGCATCGTCCAGGTTTGGCCCGGGGTAGGCTGTCAAATCAAATCAAATCAAAGCTTATTTGAATACAACAGGTATAATAGACCTTACAGTGAAATGCTGAATACAACAGGTGTAGTAGACCTCACAGTGAACTGCTGAATACAACAGGTGTAGTAGACCTTACAGTGAAATGCTGAATACAACAGGTGTAGTAGACCTGACAGTGAAATGCTGAATACAACAGGTGTAGTATACCTTAGTGAAATGCCGAATACAACAGGTGTAGTAGACCTTACAGTGAAATGCCGAATACAACAGGTGTAGTAGACCTCACAGTGAAATGCTAAATACAACAGGTGTAGTAGACCTTACAGTGAAATGCCGAATACAACAGGTGTAGTAGACCTTACAGTGAAATGCTAAATACAACAGGTGTAGTAGACCTTACAGTGAAATGCTGAATACAACAGGTGTAGGTAGACCTTACAGTGAACTGCTGAATACAACAGGTGTAGTAGACCTTATAGTGAAATACTGAATACAACAGGTGTAGTGGACCTTACAGTGAAATGCTGAATACAACAGGTGTAGGTAGACCTTACAGTGAAATACTGAATACAACAGGTGTAGGTAGACCTTACAGTGAAATGCTGAGTACAACAGGTGTAGTAGACCTTACAGTGAAATGCCGAATACAACAGGTGTAGTAGACCTTACAGTGAAATGCTAAATACAACAGGTGTAGTAGACCTTACAGTGAAATGCTGAATACAACAGGTGTAGGTAGACCTTACATTGAACTGCTGAATACAACAGGTGTAGTAGACCTTACAGTGAAATGCTGAATACAACAGGTGTAGTTGACCTTACAGTGAAATGCCGAATACAACAGGTGTAGTAGACCTTACAGTGAAATGCTGAATACAACAGGTGTAGTAGACCTTACAGTGAAATGCTGAATACAACAGGTGTAGGTAGACCTTACAGTGAAATGCTGTGTACAACAGGTGTAGTAGACCTTACAGTGAAATGCCGAATACAACAGGTGTAGTAGACCTTACAGTGAAATGCTGAATACAACAGGTGTAGGTAGACCTTACATTGAACTGCTGAATACAACAGGTGTAGTAGACCTTACAGTGAAATGCTGAATACAACAGGTGTAGTAGACCTTACAGTGAGATGCTGAATATAACAGGTGTAGTAGACCTTACAGTGAGATGCTGAATATAACAGGTGTAGTAGACCTTACAGTGAGATGCTGAATACAACAGGTGTAGTAGACCTGACAGTGAAATACTTACTTACAGGCTCTAACCAACAGTGCAAAAAAGGTATTAGGTGAACAATGGGTAGGTAAAGAAATAAAACAACAGTAAAAAGACAGGCTATATACAGTAGAGAGGCTCTATACAGTAGTGAGGCTATATACACTAGAGGCTATATACAGTAGAGAGGCTATATACAGTAGAGAGGCTATATACAGTAGTGAGGCTATATACAGTAGAGGCTATATACACTAGAGAGGCTATATACAGTAGAGAGGCTATATACAGTAGTGAGGCTATATACAGTAGCGAGGCTATATACAGTAGTGAGGCTATATACAGTAGTGAGGCTATATACAGTAGAGAGGCTATATACACTAGAGGCTATATACACTAGAGGCTATATACAGTAGAGAGGCTATATACAGTAGAGAGGCTATATACAGTAGTGAGGCTATATACAGTAGTGAGGCTATATACAGTAGAGGCTATATACACTAGAGGCTATATACAGTAGAGAGGCTATATACAGTAGAGAGGCTATATACAGTAGTGAGGCTATATACAGTAGAGAGGCTATATACAGTAGAGAGGCTATATACAGTAGTGAGGCTATATACAGTAGCGAGGCTATATACAGTAGTGAGGCTATATACAGTAGTGAGGCTATATACAGTAGAGAGGCTATATACAGTAGTGAGGCTATATACACTAGAGGCTATATACAGTAGAGAGGCTATATACAGTAGAGAGGCTATATACAGTAGTGAGGCTATATACAGTAGAGGCTATATACAGTAGTGAGGCTATATACAGTAGAGAGGCTATATACAGTAGTGAGGCTATATACAGTAGAGGCTATATACAGTAGAGAGGCTATATACAGTAGAGAGGCTATATACAGTAGTGAGGTTATATACAGTAGCGAGGCTATATACAGTAGAGAGGATATATACAGTAGTGAGGCTATAGACAGTAGTGAGGCTATAGACAGTAGTGAGGCTATATACAGTAGTGAGGCTATATACAGTAGAGAGGCTATATACAGTAGAGAGGCTATATACAGTAGTGAGGCTATAAAAGTAGCGAGGCTATATACAGTAGAGGCTATATACAGTAGAGAGGCTATATACAGTAGAGAGGTTATATACAGTAGCGAGGCTATATACAGTAGAGAGGATATATACAGTAGTGAGGCTATATACAGTAGCGAGACTATATACAGTAGAGAGGATATATACAGTAGAGAGGCTATATACAGTAGAGAGGCTATATACAGTAGTGAGGCTATATACAGACACCGGTTAGTCAGGCTGATTGAGGTAGTATGTACATGTAGATATGGTTAAAGTGACTATGCATATATGATGAACAGAGAGTAGCAGCAGTGTAAAAGAGGGGGTGGTGGGTGGTGGGTGGCGGGACACAATGCAGACAGCCCGGTTAGACAATGTGCGGGAACACTGATTGGTCGGCCCAGTTGAGGTAGAATGTACATGAATGTATAGTTAAAGTGACTCTGCATATATGATAAACCGAGAGTAGCAGCAGCGTAAACAGAGGGGTTGGGGGGGGGGCACAATGCAAATAGTGCGGGTAGCCATTTGATTGTAAATTGTAAATAAGAATTTGTTCTTAACTGACTTGCCTAGTTAAATAAAGGTTAAATAAAATAGTGCACTAAATTGGGAATAGGGTGCCATTTGCGATGTTCTCCAACACACTTCCAACAGGGAAAGTAGAGAGCGATTGCTAATCTTTCTCTTTAATGAGTTCTGTTCTAGGTTTGGTCGTTATAACACATATACACAGTATACCGGGGTTTTCTGAAAAACCAACAGTATGATTTTCTACACCGTAAAAAAAAGGTTTGGGTGCCCTAAAGCTTGGGAGGTGCATGTTACGCCAATGCTTAATACTAGAAGTTAACTATCTAAGATGTGGCAAATGACATTCAGCTTAAGACTCTGGCTTGGGCCGACTCTGGCTTGGGCCGACTCTGGCTTGGGCCGACTCTGGCTTGGGCCGACTCTGGCTTGGGCCGACTCTGGCTTGTGCCGACTCTGGCTTGGGCCGACTCTGGCTTGGGCCGACTCTGGCTTGGGCCGACTCTGGCTTGGGCCGACTCTGGCTTGTGCCGACTCTGGCTTGGGCCGACTCTGGCTTGGGCCGACTCTGGCTTGGGCCGACTCTGGCTTGGGCCGACTCTGGCTTGGGCCGACTCTGGCTTGGGCCGACACTGGCTTGGGCCGACTCTGGCTTGGGCCGACTCTGGCTTGGGCCGACTCTGGCTTGTGCCGACTCTGGCTTGTGCCGACTCTGGCTTGTGCCGACTCTGGCTTGGGCCGACTCTGGCTTGGGCCGACTCTGGCTTGGGCCGACTCTGGCTTGGGCCGACTCTGGCTTGTGCCGACTCTGGCTTGTGCCGACTCTAGCTTGGGCCGACTCTGGCTTGTGCCGACTCTGGCTTGTGCCGACTCTGGCTTGTGCCGACTCTGGCTTGGGCCGACTCTGGCTTGGGCCGACTCTGGCTTGTGCCGACTCTGGCTTGGGCCGTCTCTGGCTTGGGCCGACTCTGGCTTGGGCCGTCTCTGGCTTGGGCCGACTCTGGCTTGGGCCGACTCTGGCTTGTGCCGACTCTGGCTTGTGCCGACTCTGGCTTGGGCCGACTCTGGCTTGGGCCGACTCTGGCTTGGACCGTATTCAGATTGTTATACCTTCATACCAACCTTGTGCCCTACTGGGATATTGGTAATAACGGCACTGAACACAACAGGTACTGTTTTCAAACCTGTCTGAGGCTCCAACATAATCCAAAGTTTAGCACTGCTAACAATTACATGTAAAATCCCATAGAGAATGCTAAATAAATGCTAACGAGCGTATTGCGAACATTTTATACAGTCTCTGACCTAAACTATACAAAAAACTCACAAACAAAACAAATATTCAACAGCAATGCTTCTCTGCTGTTACCAAGCCAACCTTGATTTTGGTATGTTATTTCAGGTCCTGAGCTACAGGCAGTTAGATTTGGGTATGTTATTTTAGGTCCTGAGTTACAGGCAGTTAGATTTGGGTATGTTATTTTAGATCCTGAGCTACAGGCAGTTAGATTTGGGTCTTGAGATACAGGCAGTTAGATTTGGGTCCTGAGATACAGGCAGTTAGATTTGGGTCTTGAGATACAGGCAGTTAGATTTGGGTCCTGAGCTACAGGCAGTTAGATTTGGGTCCTGAGCTACAGGCAGTTAGATTTGGGTCCTGAGCTACAGGCAGTTAGATTTGGGTATGTTATTTTAGGTCCTGAGCTACAGGCAGTTAGATTTGGGTATGTTATTTTAGGTCCTGAGCTACAGGCAGTTAGATTTGGGTATGTTATTTTAGGTCCTGAGCTACAGGCAGTTAGATTTGATGTCATTTTAGGAGAAAATGGAAGAAAAAAATGGTCCGATCCTTGAGAGGCTATTAAGGCATCCCCCTGCACCTCTGGTTAAATGCAGAAGACACATCGCAGTTGAAATAATTCCCTTATCCTATTCTGTTCTTTTTTTGACATGTGTGGTTCAGTCTGGGTTCTAAGTGGTTTTTAATGTAAATGCTTTGAATGAATGTCGAATGGGTGGGATGGGAGAATGTCTGCATCCCAAATTACACCCTAGGAGAGGAGGAGAGAGAAGAGATGGGGAGGGGAGAGAAGAGATGGGGAGGGGAGGAGAGAGAGGGGAGGGGAGAGAAGATATGGGGAGGGGAGAGAAGAGATGGGGAGGGGAGAGAAGATATGGGGAGGGGAGGGGAGGAGAGAGAGGGGAGGGGAGAGAAGATATGGGGGGAGGGGAGAGAAGAGATGGGGAGGGGAGGGGAGGAGAGAGAGGGGAGGGGAGAGAAGATATGGGGAGGGGAGAGAAGAGATGGGGAGGGGAGGGGAGGAGAGAGAGGGGAGGGGAGAGAAGATATGGGGAGGGGAGAGAAGAGATGGGGAGGGGAGAGAAGATATGGGGAGGGGGAGGGGAGGGGATAGAAGGAGAGGAAAGAAGAGATGGGGAGAGAAGAGATGAGGAGAGAAGAGATGGGGAGGGGAGAGAAGAGATGGAGAGGAGGGGAGGGTAGAGAAGAGATGAGGAGGGGAGGGGAGAGGAGAGATGGGGAGGAGAGGGGAGGGGAGAGGAGAGATGGGGAGGGGAGAGAAGAGATGGGGAGGGGAGAGAAGAGATGGAGAGGAGAGGGGAGGGGAGAGATGGGGAGGAGGGGATGGGAGAGGAGAGATGGGGAGGGGAGGGGAGAGAAGAGGAGGGAACCCTGCTACTGCTCTAGAGGAAAGCTGTCTGTCACTCAGCCCAGCGTGAGACGTAGCAGGACTCCCTCAGTATTTACTATTCCCTCAGCAGTGTGTGTGTGTGTGTGTGTGTGTGTGTGTGTGTGTGTGTGTGTGTGTGTGTGTGTGTGTGTGTGTGTGTGTGTGTGTGTGTGTGTGTGTGTGTGTGTGTGTGTGTGTGTGTGTGTGTGTGTGTGCGTGCGTGCGTGCGTGCGTGCGTGTGTGTGTGTGGTCACGTGTGTACTTCCCTCTGCTTCTCTGGGCTCTGCGGATGAGCCCTATTCACAGAGCTGCTTGACCTTGCAGTCTCTCCAGCTTAGTCTGCTCTTCCCTGGGCTTACTCCTACACCCTTCACCCCAGAACCCCTCCAACCTCCAGCCTTCCACCCCTCCTCCCTCCACTACACCCTCCTTTTATTTATTTGATTTTATGTAACCATTATTTTACCAGGTAAGTTGACTGAGAACACATTCTCATTTACATCAACGACATGGGGGTGCCTCCATCCCTCTACCCTTCCACCCTGATACCCACGAAGCATCGTTAAAGTCACGTCCCTTGCAGAGCAAGGGAAACAACTACTTCAAGGTATCAAAGCAAGTGACGTCACCGACTGAAACGCTAGTAGCACGCGCCCGCTAACTAGCTAGCCATTTCGCATCGGTTACGCATAAATCCTCCCTCCTTTATTGTCAACCGATAGATGAGTTATTTACAAATCAAAAATCTGAATGTTCGTGCACATTTAGACCACTGTAAATCCATTCAACAGTGGCCTATCAACTTGAAACTCATCTCTATCATGGACATCCCTTAGATGAACCTCACTGAATGTGGTATTGATATTTCAAAAAAACTACGAAACTGTTCACAACTCATTCTTTCATCTTCTCCTCAAACTATTAACAACTACTTATTTTATCTTCTCCTCGTGAACCATATGTCAGATTTACTCCAGATTTTGAATTCCAACTAATGAAGATAGTTCCTACATGAGAGAGTGCTTGCTTTATTATCTAACTGATCTTGTGTCTTTTCTATCATCCTGTGAACCCCGTTCATTGCTCCTCACAGCTATATTTTCGTCCGATTATACACATGCAGCTTAATCAGAGGCACAGAGAGGTTGTGTCCCAAATGGCACCCTATTCACTATATTGTGTTCTACCGTTGACGAGATAGGGGCACACACAGAGACAGGTGGGGTCTCTACATCTGGTCTGGTGTCCGCTCCCTAATTACAGGTTATCTATACGTTAATGAAGTCCTTGCCTTTCTTTCTGTGGCACTTCACACAGGCTGAGGAGGTGTTCTGCGGGGGGCTAGCATTACAATGCTACGGCAGGGGTTAGCATTAGTGGCGGAGGTTAACGTCACGAGGCCCAATTAAATCAAGGAAAGGAACATCTGCTACCAGGATAATACATACAGTTGAAGTCAGAAGTTTACATAGATTTAGGTTGGAGTCATTAAAACTTGTTTTTCAACCACTCCATACATTTCTTGTTAACAAACTATAGTTTTGGCAAGTCGGTTAGGACATCTACTTTGTGCATGACACAAGTCATTTTTCCAACAATTGTTTACAGACAGATTATTTCACTTATAATTCACTGCATCACAATTCCAGTGGGTCAGAAGTTTACATACACTAAGTTGACTGTGCCTTTAAACAGCTTGGAAAATTCCAGAAAATTATGTCATGGCTTTAGAAGCTTCTGATAGGCTAATTGACATCATTTGAGTCCTTTGGAGGTGTACCTGTGGATGTATTTCAAGGCCTACCTTCAAACTCAGTGCCTCTTTGCTTGACATCATGGGAAAATCAAAAGAAATCAGCCAAGACCTCAGACAAAAAATTGTAGACCTCCACAAGTCTGGTTCATCCTTGGGAGCAATTTCCAAACACCTGAAGGTACGCCTGACTCAATTACACCAGCTCTGTCAGGAGGAATGGGACAAAATTCACCCAACTTATTGTGGGAAGCTTGTGGAAGGCTACCCGAAATGTTTGACCAAAGTTAAACAATTTAAAGGCAATGCTACCAAAATACTAATTGAGTGTATGTAAACTTCTGACCCACTGGGAATGTGATGAAAGAAATAAAATCTGAAAAAAAGCTCATTCTCTCCATGATTATTCTGACATTTCACATTCATAAAATAAAGTGGTGATCCTAACTGACATAAGGCAGGGAATTTTTACTAGGTTTAAATGCCAGGAATTGTGAAAAACTGAGTTTGAATGTATTTGGCTAAGGTGTATGTAAACTTCCGACTTCAACTGGATGTGTTTGACTCAGTGTGTAAATCTATGTGTTTGACTCAATGGTGAATCTATGTGTTTGACTCGGTGTGTGAATCTATGTGTTTGACTCAGTGTCTGAATCTATGTGTTTGACTCAGTGTGTGAATCTATGTGTTTGACTCAGTGTGTGAATCTATGTGTTTGACTCAGTGCGTGTGAATCTGTGTGTTTGACTCCGTGCGTGTGAATCTGTGTGTTTGACTCCGTGCGTGTGAATCTGTGTGTTTGACTCAGTGCGTGTAATGAAAGCCTGCTGATTGTGCTCGGCCTACATCGTTCCAACACCTACAGGGCTCTCGCTGTGTACAACTGTTTCCTCTTGACATTTGGTTCAGATCAATACAACTTTTTCTTCAGAGCCTGAAACATATTGATCCACATTAATGTCTAATTCACGTGGAGACGTGATTTTTCCTCCATCTGACGGAGGCCCCGTTCCTATGCAGTGTCGTCACATTCAGTTGTGAGGCACACGACCTCGGTTCCAACCAGCTGACTCTGAAGCAGAATGGGAGACCTGTTGATTGGCCTGAAAGCAGGAAGGTAATCTGCATGTATGCTAACGAGTCTCCCCTGTGGTAGCTTATAACGTCTGTCGAAACTGGGAATTGTTTTGTCGGGTATTCTAAGTAAGGCGTAATCACGCCTTCGGATAATGACCGAGCTGCCTGCTGACACACCTGCTTCTGTAACAAGACTGTATTTGTAATGATCTGGGTTAAGAATGAACCTTGATTTAAATCCTTCTGTGCTGGGTGGGTGTAGTTTGTTTCCTTTTTCATTCACATCCATATTTCAGATTTCAAAACAAATGTCCCCGGGAGAACCTAATAATCCTTATTCTATAGTATATTTATTATCAAATCTAGTCTTGTCACTCTCCAGGCCACCTGTCTCTCATTCCCTCACAGTAGCTAATTATCTCTGTATGACATAATTACAGACAGACAGCACTGAACACTACTGCATGATGTGACAACAGCAAAGCTGTGAATCCTATTGTTATTCTTAGATACATTTTTTTTTTAAATTGTTGACTTGGTCAAATAACTGAAGCATGTATTGGCAACCCCCCCCCCCCCCCCCCAATAATGGCACACAGAAACTAGAGGCCACGAGTAATATCACAGATTGGTCTATAGGTGGCGCTATTATAAGCAGTGTCACTTAAACCTTCATATCCACTGTGTCTTTCCTCATGAAGAACACATGTGCCTGTCAGGATAGATTTTCCTCCAAACCTTTGAAAAAACATCTCCAAATCACACCAGTTATGTATGAAGGCCCGCGGTACATCTCATAACTTAGTTTGAGAAAAGCTAAGGGTTCGATTAGGAGATGGCTGAGTTATCGATAAATCAGGAAATCCGATTTCACGTGTACATTTAAATCCTTTGAAAAATCCACTTCACAATGGCCTATCAACTTGTAATGTTTTAGGATCATCAAAGACATTACCGCGACGAAACGTCTTAAGTTTGGCATTGACACACTATATACACAAAAGTATGTGGACACCCCTTCAAATGAGTGGATTTCAGCCACACCCATTGCTGACAGGTGTGTAAAATCAAGCACACCAGCCATACAGTCTCCATAGACAAACATTGGCAGCAGAATGGCCTTACTGAAGAGCTAAGTGAGTTTCAACTTGGCACTGTCATAGGATGCCACCTTTCCAACAAGTCAGTTTGTCAAATGTCTGCCCTGCTAGAGCTTCCCCAGTCAACTATAAGTGCTGTTATTGTGAAGTGAAAATGTCTAGGAGCAACAACGGCTCAGCCACCAAGTGGTAGACCACACAAGTTCACAGATGTATCACTAAAAGCCTTGATGTTTATCAGTCCACGGTAAGGCAAACTGTCTATAAATGGAGAAAGTTCAGCAGTTGCTACTCTCCCTGCAAAGATGACTGCAAGAGCACAGCGCAGAATGTTCAGTGAGGTTAAGAAGAATCCTAGAGTGTCAGCTAAAGACTTACAGAAATCTCTGGAACAGGCTAACATCTCTGTTGACGAGTCTACGATACGTAAAACACTAAACAAGAATGGTGTTCATGAGTGGACACCATAGAAGAAGCCACTGCTGCCTGAAAAAACCCATTGCTGCACGTCTGAAGTTTGAAGAGTGCACCTGGATGTTCCACAGCGCTACTGGTAAAATATTCTGTGGACCGATGAAACTACAGTTGAGTTGTTTGGAAGGAACACAACACTATGTGTGGAGGAAAGAAGGCACTGCACACCAACATCAAAACCTCAACCCAACTGTAAAGTCTGGTGGAGGGAGCATCATG